>NC_142935.1:74034112-74051612 GCF_046866305.1 Octopus bimaculoides
CACATGTGTGTGTGTGTACGTATGTGTGAAATCACTATTTTGTTTCTATTATTTAACAAAACTTTTATTATTTATCAATCTGATGTAATGTGAAAGCATATAACACTGACAAATAGTGAAATCCCCTTTGTGTAGAGGCAGTTTTGAGGGCTTTATCACATTCAACATCATCAGGGCTACTTTCAACCTTTGGGAATCGACCGAATTCTGTTATGAAGTGATTGCTTTTGCAGAAGGCTTGAACGAATTGCTTAAGGAAACGTATGTTGTTAGTGTAATTCAATTCTATTCTACTGTTGTAGCAAAATAGAATTTTCTAAAAATGTAACACTGATTATTGATGTTGAATAATTTCTAATGATTTTAAATCGGTACGTTTCATACTAAGCCCAGGGTTAATTAAACCTTAGCAACGGACGGGATCTGAATTTGGACTTTCATCACCATACTTTAGTAGTCATCGTACCGTCACTTCTAGTTTTACAGCATTCAACTCCAGCATTGTGGCTCTCTTCGCGTTGGACCCATATCACTACTCACAAAATCATTAACTACATTTTTTTCGTTCGCACATAAGGATATTTTTTCTGTACCTGCTGATTCCTAGCACAGTTCACCGCACATCCAACGTTTGTTTCTATTCAATTTTATTTTTACTACTTATTCAACCATCTCAGATTTACCCAAGATTATTGTGAAGCATCACGACTAGATTTTGAAATTTGTGAGTGTCCAGAACAGTAACAACTTTCGAACCTCTGAAATGATTATGACATTTCAAAACTATATTCCTCTTTATTACAGATAAAATAAGTAACCAGTGTGTACAGTTACATACACTCTCACGCACATACACACATGCTGATTACATATACTTTTCGTATTACTAGTAGTCATTGAAAAAATATATAACATATAGTTATTGAGTTTAGTTTCAGAAAACGAAACATATTTTCACTTGTTAGTCATTGAAATGTGTCATGTATATAAGTACGTTCAAATTTTAAAATAATGTAGTGGTATCTGACTGGAGTGAACTTCCGGTTGTTTTGATAAATGCCGGAGAGTATTATCAAAGTTGGTGTGCATATTATCCAGTAAACACTTGGAAACCATCTACATTATAACATCTGTTGGTGAAGGTAGGCGCAAATGAATGGCGAAACGCATTTTTAAAAGAAACAATGTACTTTGTATAATGGAACTGAATATATCGAATATGTATATCAATTATATAAATATAACATGACACTTTTTCTTGTGAAACAATGTTATTTCTATTCTTCTATATGCAATACTAAGAAATATGAATGTATTATGTTTATTTGAATTCTGAGGTAATATTTTCGTTGCGTCAGCGAAGTATTTATAGATATCAACAATATTGATTTCAAATTTTGGCACAAGCTCAACAATTTCGGAGAAGTCGATTACATGGACCTCAGTGTTCAACTGGTACTTATTTTATCTACTTCGGTATTATCGTTATCAAAAATATTAATTAGTGTTAAATGATTTAATAATACATTAAGATAGTGGTCTTTATGTGAATAAATTGCACACATGGTGTTCAGATATTCTAAGCGTAACGATATTTTACACAGTTCCCATTAATACTGGAAGATTTCTTGCAACGCTGGAGTGTATGTTAACCAATCACTTCTCAGAATGGAGCTGCGTTATATTGACCCAAATATGCAAAATGCTTCACAAATCATTTTAGCATGAATATAAACCACCTAAATACCGAGGCCCGTTAACGTTCCGTCTACGCCTCTTTAACCGACCGTTTAACCTCACACAACATCCTTAACACACCTCCACCTGTCACCACTTTCCATTGATAGTGTGGCCCTTTTGAAGATGGTAAATATACACAAAACCTTATTGCATCCCATAAAACTGAGGCGATCATCTTCCCTGCAGATGAAACAACATTCACACACACACACACACACACACACACACACACACACACACACACACCCACACACACACACACACACACACACACACAAACACAAACACGCACGCACACACACACACACACACACACAAACACACACAAACACACACGCGCGCGCGAATATCAGAAATTATGTGTACAAGTAGATGAACGACCGCTCCTGTTATGATTACAGCTTCACCTAGATGTTTATAATGTAGCCTGTTTTTTGTATAGTTGTTTCATTAACTCCTATACTGACCAGTTTTAAGCTACAAAGCAAATGCAGCAAAAAATAAGGATGAACTCAAATTTATATTAAAGTTCCTACACATATTGCTTCATCGCTATTGCTGTTTGGATCCCTGCGATAGATGTTCCAATCGCATATAGCTATATAGATGCTCGACCACAACGGATCTTCATACTTAATCGGTTGAACAAAAATGGTACTGTAGGTGACTGAAGGGACTGAAGCACTACTCCCTAGAGAGAGGGAGCGTGAAAGTTATGCAGTGATCTATATATAGAACATCCTGAAAGGTCTAGTTCTCAATTTTGGAATTGAAAAATATACCAACAACAGAGTTTTCTTCATCTACTGACCCAGTACTGTAACAGATTGCGTTTCAAAGTTCCATAACTATTTAACATTCTGCCAAGCAGAGTCAAAAACTTGCGAGTTATAGATCTGAAAGACTTTAAACAAGCTTTTATCTAATATACCAGATGAACGCACATCACAGCAGGAGGCACAAAAAATAGCAACTCCGTCCAACTTGCTACTTCACAAGAAACATTACAGAAGAGAAACCTAATCACACTGAAAGGTTGTGCCCTAGCAGAGCCTCCGCCTCTGGTTTAAATTAGCAAAAGATAATAGATTATATATATCTTAATTCTTTATTACCGACATGGGGCCAAACATACAGGGGACAAACAAGGACATACAAAGGGATTAAGTCGATTATATTGACCCCAGTGCGTAACTAGTACGTTATTTATCGACCCCGAAAGGATGAAAGGCAGAGTCGACCTCGGCAGAATTTGAACTCAGAACGTAACGGCTGACGAAATACCGCTAAACATTTCGCCCTGCGTGCTAACGTTTCTGCCAGCTCGTCGCCTTCATTATACACACACACACACACAAACACACACATATATATATATATATATGTGTGTGTGTGTGTGTGTGTGTGTGTATGTATATATATATATATGTATATATATATATATATGCATATATATATGTATATATATATATATATATATATATATATATATATATATATATATATGTATGTATATATATGTGTATATATGTATATATATGTGTATATATGTATATATATGTGTATATATATATATATATATATATATATATATATATATATATATATATGTATGTATGTATACGTGAAGTAGATAGATAGATAGATAGATAGATAGATAGATAGATAGATAGATAGATAGATAGATAGATAGATAGATAAATAGATAGATTATATGTGTGTGTTTCTATATATGCTCAATTAAATTCTGTTAAACAAATTTTGAAATAGATAAGTGTCACAGCTTCCCATTTCCTTTCTAATGGAACATAGATCTTTTGTTACTAGTAATACTGAAGCCAGTGTTTTGCAGTGTTTTTGAAAAATGAACTAAAACGGATCGCTGATATAATTTACTTCCATAAGTGAAATAAGTAAATTCAGTAAGCTAGATAAGACAGAAATACCAACTCGATTTCACATACACAAAATTGAAATGACTCCCTGGTCATGTCACGTTAGTTTAAAGAAACTGTTATTTTTCTAAGGTTGCAGTCTATTCTATATTCTGTAGTCTCTCGTATTCTATTGAAGTGTTACCCGACCATTTACGTGTATTAGACCAGCATCCCAATTAAATACTGGTTAATAAGGCTAAAGAATCATTAACATTTTTAGATGTCGCATTCGTCACTGATGTTTTCTAAAAAAAAAAAAAAAAAAAAAACTTCTTCACGAATATCACAGAAACCCATTGATCCTGTACTTAATAAAACAAACATATTTATCGATTATCTTTCTTAGGCACTGTGCTTTAAAACAAAAATTATTTTTGGTTCACTAATTGTACCTCTGAACTGAATACATCAATTGTTTTCCTGGTAACAAGTAATCCTTTTATTTTTGTACGATTTCTGTGCACATTATTTGCTTACAACATTTGAAAATGGCTTTCAACTTTAAAGAAATGCCAACACATCTCGAAAATGCGATTTAGAATGATAAAATGATAAATGTCTGTAGGAACAACAGGAGCACATAGAACCAGTGCTTAGTTCGGAATTCTGTTACTTTAAGTGGCTAAGCCATAAATCTAGTCTATCTTGGGTAACATGCGATAGATCTTGTATCTATATCGCTCATAGATTAATTACGTATCCTGCTCAGAGAAAAAACAAAGCAGCTAGAGCGAAGATGTGGTGGCTGTCCAATACATCATGCAATTGCCATACCTAAATTTGTAATATATATTTTATCTGTCATCTCTTTCACTGTCATTACAGATAACTCGTTGTTCTTTACTCCCACTACACACGCACACACACGCACACACACAACTCTCTCTCTCTCTCTTCCTCTTATTCTCTTCAATTCATCTTCACAGTTCCTCTCTATCTTTCACCCTTCCTTTCAATCCCATTGCATATCTCTCAATCCTCTTCATTTTCCCTCTGTATCTATTTGACAGTATGTTTGTGTCTTGACCACTCTCTCACAGTTCTTGTCATTTTGTTTTATTTCTTTCAGATTGTTCAAACGATATTTTGAAATATTTTCTTTCCCAAATGGAGTAAACGTGTTCTACTTACCTCTAGCTTGTTTAGAAAACATACTGTGTAGTCAGTCCAGTGTCTTTTAGTGATCGGATGTAACGTCCATGTTCCATTCACACTGCAGTCTTTGGTCACCAGAAGATTGTCTGTAAATAGTAAAGAACATTTAACTAGTATTTATAGTAAGGATTACCTAATCAGCTTCACCAACGAGTGTACTCAACTGATTATAAAGCAGTGATTTTCAAACGAATTTGAACCACTTCATATTTGAATCTTCTACTCACTAGTGCACTCTACTGGAAAATGTGGATTGATTTCATCCCATGGTCCAGAAATATGACGCAACACAGAAAATTTCAAAGAACTTAACAATT
Organism: Octopus bimaculoides; assembly: GCF_046866305.1. Lineage (NCBI taxonomy): Eukaryota > Metazoa > Mollusca > Cephalopoda > Octopoda > Octopodidae > Octopus > Octopus bimaculoides. The sequence goes on from NC_142935.1 coordinate 74,039,262, forward strand.
CCTCTTAAGGAACATTATTACTAAGAGCAACCACTGAAGTAATTTGGCGAATTTTGTGCGATATAGTGTCCATTTTAGAAACACTTATACCTGTTACATGTGTACTGCAGAGTGAAAGAATCTCCTGGTGGACTTTGTTTGCCATACAGTTTAGACTATCAGTTTCATTCATTATCCTTCACAAGACATGTCACAGCCCCTCATTTCTTTTCAACTAAACGTTTAGGGCGTTTGTACCTAGTCAAATAGAACAATATTTTTTTGAATTAGAGATCGTGCATCAGAAATAAACCTATAAATATGTATATATCTTACTTCTACGTAGCTGAGATACATGTGAAAGTCATTAAGCTACAAACAGACTCCTGCAACAGACTCTAGTTTTGCACGTACATACTACTCCAAACTTACAGTATAGACTGGTTTATGAAAACTGGGGCATTATCGAAAATTGTGAACTTAGTTGTGTCTTCATTAAAACAAATGATGTTGTTGTTATTGATATTGGTTAATGCAGATAAGCCTGACCAATGAGAAAAAGATGTTCCAGCTGTGGAAAATATTTTTCAGGTTCAGTATTCAATGTGTACTTCAATTTTAAGACGTTAGGGTGTAGCTTCAGGGCGATGTGGTTGCTTGTTTAGAGGTTCATCCGCATGTATACAGGCACCATCCTTAGCTCGGATACTATGTTGCTGTTATTCTTCTATGTAGTTCTAGATCAGCCGAGGTGGAACAGACTTATGTTGACAGGAATTCTTGTATAAATGTCACATAATTTATTACAGATTACGTTATCTAATGTACACTTTCACTCCAAGGGCGTGAGCGGAGAGGATTTGGCTGCTACTTCTACAAGATAATGCAACCGCATAGAGACACTCTTTTTGAAAATTTATATATAAGTAACAAGTTTGCTATAAAAGAATGAAGTGACCATCGTGTAACATCTTTCGAAGAATAAAACAATTTATTCTTATAGTTATACGTTCCGAATTCAATTACGTATAATCAACTTTAGCATACATCTCTTTGCAATATTGATAAAAATTGGAGGATAAGTTCAATCAGCTAAAAGCCTTCTTGTAACAAGTCAAGAGAATAAAAGATTTATCTAGACTTGTTGTCATACGTTTAAATTCAATTACGTAATACCGATTTAACCCGCATCTCTTTATGGAATTGATAAGATAAACGGGTGGATTAATTCAGTCAGCTATACGCCTTCTCAAAGTATGAAACCATAATTACCGAAGAGGCTGAAACATATACAAACTTGCCTTCTAACTGTTTTTTTTTTTAATTCTTTTAAATTCAGACAGAATTACAGGAGCACCTTCAAAACAAACCTCATATCGTGGGCATTTAAAACGTATAGAAGCTGAACCTTCTCCAGATTTCTATCCACATGAGTTTTAAGAATCGACTCTATTCTACCCATTTTATAATTTGTTGGAAACTCAATAAAATGCGTGTACTGTTGCAATCGTGAAAGTTGTATTAGACGCAGTGACGGTCATAGTATGTCTTTGCTACTATATAAAAATAAATTACACATTTTCTTCTATTAAATATGTGTGAAATTTAGACAATGATAATTTTCTGCATCGAAGTATTATGGAATCGAATTTGGGTGTTTGATCCTCTGTAACAAATAGATCTTATAACTCGCAGCAATAGAGATGGAACAATAAATGGTTATATATATATATATGTGTGTGTGTGTGTGTGTGTGTGTGTGTGTGTGTGTATGTGTGTGTGTGTGTGTGTGTGTATGTGTGTGTGTGTGTATACATACGTGTGTGAGTGCGTGTGTTTATGAGCACATGCATATTTGCTCTATGAGTGGCCGTGCAGGCTGTATGTGCATGTGTGTGTGTGTTTGTGTGTGTGTGTGTGTATGTGCGTGCGTGCGTGTGTGTGTGTGTGTGTGTGTGTGTGTGTGTGTGTGTGTGTACGAGGTATGCTTAATAACTATCTGGACTGTTGCCGTAGCAACAAACCTAAAGCATGCAGAGTAAAGCCGCTTGGCAAAGATTGACCTTGAACTCTACTGTGCATGCCCACTAAGTTTTGTTGTTCTAAGTCACTTTCCGCTGTTCGCAGAAGTACTTGGAAGGAAGCTGTGTAGAATGTGATCGTCGCATTGACCATTACAGCGAAAGTTGTCATGGTGATACCTGCTCAGAGGCCTGCGCAATGTTGTAGAAAGTGTATGGAGAGGAGTGTTTGAGCTGCACACAGGTTTAAGAGTAGTTTAGACGTTTCTAAGATCGTCGAAAACAACGACAATATTGATTGACAAACGTTCTGGAAGATCTGCAACCAGATGTGCATACAGCTGTGAGGGGAACCGTCGAATCACCAACTGTGTGTTATCAGAAGATGTGCAGATTAGTTAATGTTCGATTCAGTCCAGTATCACTGACGTTACGCAGATCTGCCAAGTTTGTGCCAAGACTGCCTTTAGCTGACCAAAAAGACTCTCGGATTTCTGTTGCACAAGATCTCCTTGAGTGTGTCGGAAACGTTGAACACTTTTGAAAACGTTGCGTTGGCCTCCGAGCATGTATCGCCAAGCTTTTGACATAATTTGATACAGATTCTTTCTTCCACTTTCTCTGTCATGGTCAACGCAACAATCACACGCTACACACCTTCCTTGCAAGCACTGCTGTAAACAGAGGAAGTGAGTTAGAAAGTTAAGATTCAGTGCGCATGCACATCTGAGGAGTTCAAGCTCAATCTGTGCGAAGCAGCTGTACTCTGCGTGCTTTAGCTTCGTTACCATGGCAACAGTCCAGATTCTTATTGATCAGACCACGTGTATATACATTCATTCATACATACATACATACATACATACATATATATATATATATATATATATATATATATATATATGTATATATATATATATATATATATATATATAGAGAGAGAGAGAGAGAGAGAGAGAGAGAGATAGAAAGACAGACAGACAGACAGAATTCAGTTAGAGGCTATGTTAGCTTCCCTTCAAGAGGTTAACATCAGATGCCGGAAAGGGAATGCTATGAACTGACATGCGATGGGTATCTCTTATTATGTTCATGTCATAGTACTGTTATTGGTTGTGACAATCGGGTAGCTGGCCGTAAAGTACGCAATAAAAGCACTAAGCAGTGATGTGTACAAATATAAACTTCTTACCAGTTCAAATTCGCTTCGGGTATATTCGAACCCATAAGAAAGCCATTTACTGTAGTCTGTCATAAAGAAACTTTCTCGGTGTAGATAATTAGGGGTAAATTCACCAAATCAGTTCGAAGCATTCTGGAACCAGACTGACGGATACTTGCATTTTGGAGAGGTTATCTCCATGAAAGATTATCACTCCATAATCTGTAAGTCTCTGTTCATATGTCGATATATGTGTGGATGTGTATAGTATGGTATATATATATATATATATATATATATATATATATATATATATATATATATATATATATATATGTGTGTGTATATATATATATATGTGTGTGTATATATATATATATATATATATATATATATATATATATATATATATGTATATATATATATATATATATATATATATATATATATATATATATATATATATATATATATATATATATATATATATATATATATATATTTACATATACATATACATACATAAAATAAAAGAAGGAAAATGCACACAGTTTATATAGTTTAATATAATTTTTAATGCGAAGCTTTGCATAACGACCATGAAATCAATAGCTAAAACATGTGGATGTCCAAACTGTAGAACATGCCCCAACCAGCAGGAAGACTTGGTATTACTATTCAATCAAGGAGGAGTGTTCATAATTTAAAACCAACTTCACTTGTGTCACCGAGAATCTAATTTGTTATAAATTGTTCAGATTGTGGACATAACTATATAGGACTGACAACAAACGCACTTAGGCGGGGAACCATCTTACATAATGAAAAGATCCGTTTGCCACAGTACAGACAGATTCCTTTGAGTGAACACATAGAAAGATGTGCAGGTATTACCCAACCAAAGTTCACAGTTTTCCCCATCTACCAGTGCAAAGAAACAATTTCTGTACAACAACGTTTAAATAGAAAAACTTTCTTTATCGAAAAATACACAACACGCCTAAATATGAACGTATAACCAACTTTAATCTCAGTCAGGGTTGCCAATTTAGCATATTTTAAGCTAGATCTAGCATTTGTTTTCAGCATTTAGCAGAAATTTTTTTAATGTAGCATTTAGCAGGGAAAATAGCATGTTTGAAATTTTATTCAGCATTTTTTAACAGTTTTCTCTGATCATGACATTTCCATAATAGTTACCCTTTTGTCGTCGTTTTCCTCCTTTTCTACATTTCTTAAAGTACATTGCAGATATTGTAGATGTAATATCTTGGCAAAATATTATCTTTTAGTAAGCCATTATGAAGCAAAGAAACACAACTCCACAGCAAACGATTCCTCTAACCAAATTTATTAAAACCAAAAATAATAAGACATCTATGTTTGAAGCAAATTTAGCAATGTTTATTTGTTGTCATTCATCATTTAATAGCTGTGATCACTTAATAGAGTTATGCAAGAATTATATGTCTGATAGTGATATTATGTACAAAGTGAAGTTGCATCTTACAAAATGTGCAAATATTGTGAGAAATGTTCTAGCTCCATATTTTGATGGAGATTTGATTTCTAATATAGGAGCCTGTTATTAGATGAATCCAATGATATATCGATAAACAAGTTGTTAGGACACTCACAGAAAAGTGACACATACATATCTCAGCATGGTACGTTTAGAAACATGTGATGCAGATGGCATTGTAGATGCCTTAAAATTGAAACAGCGAAAAAGAAATTAGATATTAAAAAAATACTGGCTATATGAACCGACAATGCTAGGAGTCAACAATGGTGTTTTCCAGAAATTAAAAGAAGTTCCATCATTACTTCTATTCAGATGTGCATGTCATTCTTTACAGTTGGCAGTATCCCACACTTTTTAGTATACGAAAGGAAAACGAGGAAATAAAACAGAGAATAAAAAGCGCTTTAGCGGCTAGTGGTCAGTCATGGCGGCTGTGTATATATATATATATATATATATATATATATATATATATATATATATATATATATATATATATTATTTTGTTTAAAAGAGTTCCAACACTGTCTGTTTTTTAGGTTTTATTTATATTCCTGCAGAACCAATGTGGGGTATAGAATATGGAATATACAATATATAATATAATATACAATATATAATATAATATAAAATAAAATAAAATAAAAATGGATGGCACCATGAAATAAAGTATTGAATGTAGATAAAATATTGAGTGTTCAATATAAAGGATCAAATATATAAATATAAATATATAAAGGCGACTCGAGTTTCAGGGCTATTTCCCTTCGTCATGGCTGGTATGACAGACTTTAACAGACTGCAATAAGTTGGCTGGTTTTCTGTCTTTAATACCAATTCCTTTGGACAGCAGCAGTAGGTGTTTGGCTATTTTTAGAATTGATGTCAAATCTATTTTTAGAAATGATGATATTTGAGTAATTGTTTTGTGTTTGGGTTGTAGGGATAAGATTTTTAAACCCCAGTAGGTGTTTGGCTGTTCTTAGAAATGATGCCAAATCAATTTATAGAAATGATGATATTTGAGAGATTTTTTGTGTTTTAGTTATAGGGATAAGATTTTAACACCCTCCTGAACAACCTACACCCATCCATCCAATTTACAAAGGAGATGAACAGTAGCAAATTACCATTTCTAGATATAATGGCAATTAAAAAGAACACCGCCATTACCACAGATATATATTACAAACACACAGACACACACTAAAACTTGAACTTTAAATCGTGCCATCCACCCCATACAAAACGCAACATACCATACTGCCTAGGCAGGAGAATATGTACTATTGTAGAGGATATAGAGACCAGAAATCAACGCCTGATGGAACTGAAAGAATTTCTGCTGAAGCAAAAATGCCCATCACGACTCATAGAAAATGGTATTCAGCGAGCTTCGAAAATACCCATACAACAACTGAGGACACCGCAAAGAAAAGACAAACAGGAAAAGATCATTCCATTTATAGTGGCACAAAATCCATGCCACCAGAACATCTTTAATATCGCCAAAGCGAACTTACCGATCCTTGCACAAAGTAAGGAATTGAGAAATATCATTACAGATCTAGATATAACTCTCAATAAGAGACAACCTAAAAACTTGAAAAAGCTACTAACAAAGGCAAGGTTTGACCTCAGCAACAAAAATCAAACATTCACTGTATCCAAATGCAATGATAGCCGATGCGGCACATGCCGATCAATCCATACCGGCCCATATATGAACACAAAAACAGGGAAAATATTCACCAATGCGAACATGAACTGCAAAAGTAGAAATCTAATCTACTGCATCAAATGCCCTAATTGTGAAGAACCGTACGTTGGCCAGACAGGTAATGTACTATCGGAACGCTCACGGGTACATCGACAACAGATTAAAAACCCAGAAGTCCGCCAAATACCACTGAGTAACCATCTGGCAACATGTGGTCATCAAACTTTTATTATATTTCCATTCCATAAACTTTACAACCGGAATGAAATTGAAAGAAAATGCAAAGAAAAGGACTTTATTAAGAAATTCAAACCCACTCTTAACAAACAATGATTAAATTTATCTTACTTGGGGTTTAAAAATCTTATCCCTATAACTAAAACACAAAAAATCTCTCAAACATCATCATTTCTATAAATAGATTTGGCATCATTTCTAAGAACAGCCAAACACCTACTGGGGTTTAAAAATCTTATCCCTACAACCCAAACACAAAACAATTACTCAAATATCATCATTTCTAAAAATAGATTTGACATCAATTCTAAAAATAGCCAAACACCTACTGCTGCTGTCCAAAGGAATTGGTATAAAAGACAGAAAATCAGCCAACTTATTACAGTCTGTTAAAGTCTGCCATACCGGCCATGACGAAGGGAAATAGCCCTGAAACTCGAGTCGCCTTTATATATATATATATTTATATATTTGATCCTTTATATTGAACACTCAATATTTCATCTACATTCAATACTTTATTTCATGGTTCCATCCATTTTTATTTTATTTTATTTTATTCTATATTATATATTGTACATTATATTATATATTGTATATTCCATATTCTATACCCCACATTGGTTCTGCAGGAATATAAATAAAACATAAAAACAGACAGTGTTGGAACTCTTTTAAACAAAATAATATATTCCTCTATACACAATCATACAAAAAAAAACCTTTTTTGTATTTATTTTTACTTGCATATATATATATATATATATATATATATATATATATATATATATATATATATATATATATATATATACATACATATACATACCCACTTACACATCACCTTACCCTTACCTTATCTCTAACTATTCTATACCCATCCCTTAATGCAGCTCCATCCTATCACCCTTGCTCACATATCTCACACTGGTTTATTCCTTACCCTTTCATCTCTTCCTCTCTCTCTCCCTCACCTCTCCCTCCCTCTTATCACTTTATCCTGACCACTAGCTAACACACCCTCTCTCATTTCATTTCGTTTCCTCCTTCTTCATTTCTTTTTTGTCTCTCTCCCTTTTTCTCTTTTTTCTTTTTCCTCCTATTTTCTCCCTGTTTTTGATTTGACCTATCTCCTCTTTCTAATCATACACATCTCTCCTCCCTGCATCTATCCATTAATATTGCAAACACATTCGCAAATTTTAATTCACACTGAAAATCCCCCTCGATCGAACAACACCGTTTACAAGGCTCTATGCTTGGAATGACCAAATATAACTACCATTGGAACTCACAGACAAGGTACAGTAAACTTCTTCAAGAATTATATACACCATTCTACTTGAATAATGGAACTGCAAATACAATATCCTTATGTATCTCACTTATATTTTCATTCTTTTACATCCCTCAGTATTTCATATCTTCTCTACAAAAATTAATAAACATTTTCTCGCACCGTCTCTGATGAAGGAATATATAAAATATCCCGGAAACAGTTGTAAGAACTTTTCTTCATAAATTTCCTAAAAACTATTTACAGCCTTGGATATTTTATCTCATTCTGTCAATTTATATATATATATATATATATATATATACAGACACACATACATATACATATATACACATACACACGCGTACACACGCACGCACACTCTTACTACATGAAAAGATAAACAATACTTTTATTGCTGTTTAAACTGACGATGCTCTGTTCCTCTCTTTCCGGTTTGCATAAATTTTATGAGTGCCTTTGTGTTCTAAAGAGGAGAATCTTTTTTCTTTGCAAAGCGTGTTTGATTCAACGCACATATACGTAGATAGTAACTTTCTTTACGCTTTGCTTTGAAAATATGTATTAAATAATAGATTTTTTACAATCAAAGCGCTGCTAGGGAAGAGAATCATGAAAAACTTTCCAACTCAAGTCATAGGATAAATGAAGTAACTAAACCTGCGATTTAAAACTTTGACTGAGTCCCTCTTCTCTGTACTAAGATAATGCAGGCCAATGCGTTGAATCCACAAATTCAAACACTGAAATTTTTATTGATAGGGAAATTATAAGTGAAATTCATGCCGCGGTAGACATCCATCAAATCCCAAACACTTCAATTTTCTTGCAAGAAAATCCTTCTTCATCTGTTTGCTACTTCTAGAGAAAAGGAAACTTTTAGTGTACTTCTACGATACTTCTCCATCTCCTGAAATCACAGCCGATTACGAGAGATAGAAAGAGAGTGGGGAGAGAAATAGCGAGGTAGATATAGAACGGGAGACAGAGAGAGAGGAAAAGACAGAGGGAAATGCGGATGAAAGAAGTGACACCAGTACTTAACTGGTACATTATATATCGAAGTCAATAAAAAGAACAAAGATAATAGATTCCCCATAAAATTGTTTTAGGAGGAGATACAACAATGATTGACTAAGAACATCACTCTAAGTAAAGAGGGAACAAAAGGCAGGGTAGCTTAATCACATGCTGCCCTATACCGCTGTCAATAACCAGAAGTATTCAAGAGCCACTTCAAAACACTAACAGGCAGGTTAAAACGGATTTATTTTCCTTAATGTGGGATTGCTTGTGTAATTCCGTCTCAAACTGCCGTTATTAAAAAAAATAATAATAAAACAAAAGAAACTTAGTTAAAAAAGGAAAATCTGATCTCTTCAGTGAGTTTAAGTACTACAAGATATCTAAGCGATGTCCCTAACAATCATGCAGATTCACTGGATTCGAGCCATAATCCTACTCTATATGAAACTACTACTACTACTACTATTACTACTACTACTACTACTACTACTACTACTACTACTACTACTACTACTACTGCTGCTGCTGCTGCTACTACTACTACTATTACTACTACTACTACTACTACTACTACTACTACTACTACAAGAAAATACTGAACTAAAATATATAAACATATGTTCTTTCTTGTGTTCTTTTTTTGTTTTGCACTACTATGAAGACTATACCCTGATGCAGTGGTTTACTTTTCAATACGATTTTAGATCAAATGGTATTTTAACCACTAAATATAGTCGATTAATGCTGCTTCAAAGTTTTAATAAATATAATTATTTCCATTTATTATTCTTAGAGAATATAATGTTAGACCTGCTAGACAACAGATCTTGTCACATTCTAACCTCGTAATAAGGGAACGACACATTATAAAACGTTTACAAAGCACATTTTAAAGATTGGATGGTTCCAGCTGGAATGCTTTTTATCATACGGGAGTATAAGAGACCTAGATTGAACCAATCAGTGCAATTATACGACGTAGAGATATTAAAGAAAAACTGACAATAATTGCTATCAACAATATTGTACTCGCCGTTTGTCTTTGATTATTATTTTCACTTTCGATTTCTGATTTCTTTAAATTATGTTTTAGCCACTTATCTCTCATCTTTTTCTGAGTACCAACTGAAGAGATAAAATTATTTAGTAACTATAACCATTTTTTACCATCCTTATCTCCCACGACAACTAATCAATAATGTGTTATATAATTCTCATATAGTGATATTGAGTAAGATGATCTATAACAACAAGAGCAATCTTAACTGAAGAAGTTTCTTGTGTTACTTTAAAAATGCATACCTGACAATTATCTTTAAAAATCACACTAAGGAATGACAATGTCTTTAAAAAAAATATGAATACTTATACACTTTTACACCTGTGAATTTCTGTGTTAGCAGCAGCAGCCCTTTAATGCGCAGATTTCAATACATTATTTCCAGGGTGTTTCAAAAACCTTGACATCATTTCACAATCTAATAAATTTGCTAGTACTTGTGCAAATGACTTCAAATTTTAACAACATGAGTAGAGACAGGTCCAAATCTTATGTGTAATGTTTGATATGTTTATCTTTTCAGGTATAGAAATGGTATCCACTGGAAGAGAAAAGGTGTTTTGTGTGTTGGAGTATGCTCGAACACAGTCGAACAAGACTGCGCAGCGTGCATTTGTGAGAGAGTTCTCTAAAAAGTCACCAACGGCAATGCAGATTTGGACATGGCACAAAATATTCCAAGTGGAAGGCTATCTGTGCAGAGCAAAAGTATCTGGACGAAAACGAACATCGGAAGAGACAGTCGAGCGGGTTCGCCAAAAGCTCTTGCGAAGCCCCAAGAAGTTCATAGGAAGAACAAGTCTGGAACAACGTAGGTTCCTCCAACGAGAGTTTGGCGCGTCCTGAGGAAACGCTTGCTAATGAAACCCTGCAAGCTGCAGCTTGTTCAGGTCATAACGGTAGTGGACAAGGGAAAGCGCAAACAATTTTGTGTTGATATGCAAGAGAAACTTGAAGAAGCCGAGTTCAAGGAACGTCTTGTTTTCAGAGATGAAGCCACAATCCATACGAATGGCAAAGTCAATAAGTATAATATTTACATTTGGGGACTCACCAAAAGTAAATTTATTCTGCGCCATCTCCAAGTAGCATCTTCATGGCCCGTTTTTCTTAAAGGGAAATGTGACCGGTGATGTTTATCTGTAAATGTTTCAGAACTGGCTAATGGATGAGCTCATTGAAAATGAACATTAAGGTCACATTCTTCAACAGGAAGGGGCTCCACCTTACTGGAAGCTCACTTTGCAGCTTATCTCAATGACAATCTTCAAGGGAGATGGATCGGGTGTGCTGGCGATGAAGACAATGTGCTGTTAAAATGGCCACTACTCTCACCAGACCTGACACCTTGCGATTTTTTTCTCTGGGGCTATGTTAAGGGCCTGGTCTATGTCCCCATCTTCCTGCAAACCTAGAAGAACTCGAGCACAGAATCACTACCGCACTGGAGACTGTTACCCAAGACATGGTTGGGAGGAGCTGACTATAGACCCGACGTGTGCCGTGTCACAGGCTGTGTGCATATAGAACATTTGTGAAATCGTTCATGGAATCCACATACCTTCGAATTTCTCGTTCAATTGTGGAGGGATAACTCTTATATTGCTCAACATTAAACATCTTTAGTTTAATTTGCTTTAACTATGTAGTTTTTGTGACAATTACATATCAAGGTTTTTGAAATATCTTGTACTTGATAATATCTTGTATTTTACACAAGAAATCAGTTGTAATATTACGTTTAGAAAACACATTAACATTGTAACTAATAATGCATTATCATTTAGACGCAAGACCAGAAAGAGAGGATGTTAGTTAATAGTATCGTTTCCAATATTCGGATGATACTTCTTATCGATCCCGAAAAAAGTAAAGTAAACCTTGACCTCGGTGGGATTTGAATGTAGAATGTAAAGAAAGGAACAATTACTTCAATTAATGATTCCGATGCTTAAACGACTCTGCCGTCGTAAATAATAATCCTTTGTACTATAAGCACAAGGCCTGACATTTTGGGAGAGTGGATTAGTCGATTACATCGACCCGAGAGTTTCACTGGTACTTAATTCATCGACCCCGAAAGGAGGAAAGGCAAAGTCAATCTCAGCAGAATTTGAACAAAGAACGTAACGGCAGACGAAATACCGTTAAGCAGTTCGTCCAGCGTGCTAACGATTCTGCCAGCTCGTTGTCTTAACGTCGTAATTAATAACGGTGATAAATTCCTACATAGGCACAAGGCTGATTAAACACTTGCTAGTGCGCTTGTGCTAATTTGACATTCTCTTCCTTTCGCCAGTTGTTTTATGTGTCCATGTAGTCGC
>NC_142935.1:74056612-74061612 GCF_046866305.1 Octopus bimaculoides
ATAATATTTGTTGTGTGACATTTTGGCATCTAAACTTGCAAGTGTTTGTGTATAGACGTTCAAACTTGCTTTGTTATGGGTATTTACTAATACCTGACTATATATATATCTAAATGTAGTGCGCTAACAATGGGAAAGAAATCTATTTAAGATTTTAATCTTGAAATTAGCTCATTCGCAATTAATGTGGAGGCTTTTTAAAAAATATCTTTTCACTAACCCGCTTTCAATAACATGTATTTATGACGTTTTTGTCAGCAGCTTGTAATGTTTAGACATTCATTCAGCATGGAGGAGAAAAGATATGTTTCGACTTTCTCCCGTAATATAATTATATATATATATATATATACATATATATAATTAAATAAAGAGAAAATCTATATAAGAATACATCAAGTAGTCAGCGTGAAAAACCAGTTACGGGAAAATATATAATTGATTTATTCTCTTTTAAATACATTTATTAAATTAAGGGCCTTATTATACGTAAATTCCTCACACTATGAGGGACTCTTAAAGTCAAAACTACTTGAATAAATATACATATTTATTAAGGTAGTCCCTTATAGCCTGAAGCATTTACGTGTAGTAATGCCCTTAATATAATATATATACATATATATATATATACATACATATATATATATATACATATACATATATATATATATTCATACATATATATATACATATATATATACATATGCACACACACACATACACATATATAGGGTTGGTGAGGCCACCCTATACATAGGAAAATATAACTCAAAATATGAGTATACGTATATGTATAAATTTATTAATATTTAAGAGAAGAGAGTAACTCAAGGGCCAAGAGTTTCATGATTTGGTACTTTTCAAATTAGTCACATATCGAGGATTTGTGCATTTATATAATTGCTGACAATAATATTTTCATGGATTGTTCTAGAACAAATTATTAAAACAATCACAATTTCACATGGGTAGTTTATATTTTTCACGTAGTTTTTCCCGTTATGTCGTTTACTAAGAAAATGCATACTTAAGTAGATAATAAAAACTAAATTCATGCGAATGCACGAACATATAATTGAATGTTGGTGAATATATATATATATATATATATATATATTTATATATATATATATATATATATATATATATATATATATATATATATATATATATATATATATATATATATATATATATATATATATATACATAAATTTTATATATTAATATATCTTTATTAATCAACATGATCGTTCCACCCCATCCTACATCGGTCTCTCCCGGGTGAGATTCCAAACAACTGGCTGTGGTGCATCCTTCTGTGCAGATGTCTTTCATCAGGTGACTTTTTAAAAGGTACCTCACTCAATAAGCACGGTTTCACTTGGTTCGATTGTAATGCATTACTTTCTTTGCCTTTAGCTGGTTGCATGGTTGCATACAAGATTCCGTAATTTGGAAGTACATGGAATAGATACAGTTCACTTCTTATAAAGGGTAGACAGACTTATAGTTAATCATAAGTAAAACACGTATATAAGAAAAAAAATTAATAATTACTTTGAGACTTATAAAATGAGCTGTTACTATTCTTGCTTTGATAAAGACATATCATTAAATAAAGTCATAAAATGATAAGGCAAACTCGTAGGCGACGAGCAGACAAAAATACGTTGCAGATTGTGTTCTTCCAGAAAGTCAATCTGGCTTTCGTGTGGGACGCGGCACTGCTGATGTGATCTTCTCAGCTAGACAGCGTCAGGAGAAATATGTGGAGCAGGGTCTGGATTTATATCAGAGTTTTGTCTATCTGACAAAAGCCTTTGATACAGTTAATAGAAATGCACTGTGGAAAGTCCTCCAGAATCTTGGTTGCCCTGAAAAGTTCCTTGCTTTGGTTCGGTTTTTTCATAAAGACATGAAGGGTAGGGTTAATGCTAGAGCCTATCCCAATACAAAATGGAGTGAAACAGGGGAGATATTCTGGCGCCGACCCTATTTGCCAAATATTTTGCGATGGTTTTCTGTATTGCGTTAAGTAAGTGCAAATATGGTGCAAAAACAAAGTTATTTACCTCTATCATAAGAGACCTTTTGTATACAGATGATTGTGGTCTAGTAGCGCACACAGAGATTGATATGCAACTCATTTTGAATGCATTCTCTGATGCTTGCATTGCTTTAGGATTGACAGATAGTTTCAAGGAAACTGTTGTCATGTACAAACCGTACCAACCTGCTCCTGGTGAGCAGTATAGTGAACCAAATATCTATGTGTATAGTAAACGACTTGGTGTAGTTGATCAGTTTGTCTATCTGGGAAGCAATGTTAATAGGTATTGCAATTTGGATAGTGAAATTCCATGCAGAATTAGGAAAGTAAGCGATGCTTTCGGAGGGCTAGAAAAGCGCCTCTGGAGTCGGTAAGACATATGCAGAAAGACAAAGATAAAGGTGTACAAGGCATGTGTACTCTCTTCTCTTCTTTATGTCTGCGAGACCCAGGTCACATATCGATACCACCTTAAACAACTGGAACGTTTCCATCAGATGTGTCTCAGACGGATCTATGGCATTAAGTGGGAGAACCGCATCAGAGATCTTGAGATATTGGAAAGCTCTCGGATTGAAAGTATAGAAGCTCTTGTGTTGAAGCAAAGGCTCAGATGGTGTAGTCATCTGGTCAGGATGAAAGATTCAAGGATGCCAAAACAACTCTTTTATGGAGAGTTAGCTAAAGGAGAACGATCTCCACATAAACCAAAAAAAGAGGTGTAAAGACTTGCCGAAAGCTTCCTTAAGAGATGCTAGCATCTCTCCTGACACATGGGAGGGCATAACTATTGACTGTAGCAGGTGTAGAAGGATTGAGTATAAGAGGACAGCTACTTTTGAGAAATTTCGAGTTTCGCATGCATGTATGTATGTATATATGTATGTATGGATGCTTGCAAGTATGTATGTATATATAACCTCTAAACAATATTAAGTGTTCCAACTATGTTAAATATGTCAAGTCTCTACCTCGCCCGTTCTGAAAGTGAAGTAAAAAACATAAACGTACGCAAATTTTGTAAATAAATATGTTTTGAAATGTAATATAGTTACTACCCGTCAGCTAGGAATGAAAATGAAGTCTAAGTGATAGTACGGACAAAAGTGTAACGCCAAAAGGTATTAACTATACGTTAAATTAATTATGACAGTTTCAATAAAGCCGCTTATAGTGTAGGAAGAAAAATATAAGCAGACACTTTAGTATCTTACAGAGGAAATATATTATTTAAAAAGGGTACAGTTAGAGATACACAGACGAACGCACACATATTATATATATGTATGTATGTATGTATGTATGCATGTATGTCTGAATGTATATATATATATATATATGTATATATATATGTATATATACATGTATGTATGTATGTATGTATGCATGTATGTGTGTACGTATGTACATTACGTATGTATACACACGTATACAAAACACATATGTGCGCATACATGTACACCAGGACACACATATGTGTATATGTGTGTGTCTATGCATATATACACATGTAAGTTTAATTGTGTTTCTGTGAATGATGGATTGTGTGTGAGTTGGATGTGTATTTGCAAGTATTGATTACCGTTGATTGTCTTGGATGAATGATCTCTCATTTGGCGCCTGTGATTTATATCTCCACTATTCTACATTTCTTCTCCAGCCTTATTTTCCGTTTCATGTGGAACGAATAGCTCGAGATCGGAGATGAACATGCCTGTTGGAATTCCTTTCACTCTCGCCTTCCATACTACCTCTTTCGCAACAAAAACTACCTAGAGAAAACAAGCTCGCTCCTCCCTATTCAGGGAGGGCGGCGGAATGATCTTAATTAGATTCGGTCGACAGTTCTACTCTTCTCGAATGCGACAGGAGGTGTTCGACATAAGCCCAGAGTTCAGTAACCTTGGGGCATTGCACAATCGCGTGCAGGACAGTCTCACTGTCCTGCTCACATCTTGCACAAACCGGCGAAGGCGCACACCCATGTTTAAAGAGCTTATCTCGAAGCGGTAGGCCAGGGGCTTTTGGTAATTATCCATAAGCCCCGGCCCGAATGTTCTTTGGAATAGGTTGGCCAGCTGATCTTCGTCGAAGCCTAGGGTTTCTCCCAGGACGTTGTAACACTTGAACTCTACTAACCCTCAATAGAAGAACGAGATAGTACCCCCGCCACCGGCGTTACCCGACTGGGAGAGAAGAACGATTGTCTGATGGCACTCTGCATGCCACAAGTCCAACCTCGGTCTACGCTTGATCCATGGGTCCAGTTCGGTGAACGAAGTGAACTGTGGAAATAAAAACTTGACGAACAGAGACCACACCTGCTCAGCGTCCAGGTAAAGTCAGAGGTGCCTAAGCCTCAGCGCATGTCTGCGCATTTTTAGCCACGTCATCCCTAGCCAACCCTTCAGTGGCTTTTGACATCAGATAGAGCGCCTTACAAGAGGTCTTCTGCCCCTCCACACAAAAGGCGAAAGAGCATGCATTCCAGCTTGTTCAGCCACGGATTGGGGCAAGGCACGACGGTCAAGCGGTATGTGATTACAGAGGCGATAAACACCTCTGCAATCTCAGCCCTGCCTTTCAAGGACAGCTTCCGCTCAGACCAAGTCTGAGTTAGAAGACCTACCTTGCTCGCCACCTCGCTCCAATTCTTCTCTATCTAGAGATCTGGACCGAATCAAACTCCAAGCATTTTCGACGGCCCTTCCATCCAACGTCCCAAGATGCTGTCGGAAGGCATCGATTTGCCCCTCCAGGTGTCGAGTTGCAAGCCGACCGATTTATCCTAGTTGATTTTCGCTCCTGCCACCGCTTCGTAATCCCTTAAGGCCTCACCCACCCACTGTAGGTGCTTGACCCGGAATACGATGACGGTGATGTCGTCCACATAGACCCACCCTTGACAGGAATCGTATTTACCCTTTCTAAAGCATAGCGTAGA
>NC_142935.1:74064112-74134112 GCF_046866305.1 Octopus bimaculoides
AAGAGTCAAGGACGATCACTGAAAATTGTTGTATTCTACCTCATGCAGCAGTGCTTTTCCCCATGGTCAGCTCTTTGTTGGTTGTTCCAGAGTTGGGAATGGCAACAATTTCTCCATACACACAACAAATAGTAACCAAGAATGTTGTTTATCCTGCTGCTTTATAGTGTTCTCTGTGATATAAATAAATCTGAGATGGTCTTCTTCTTCTAGTCAAGTGTCGCACTATGCGATGATGTGGTCATCACGATGTCTTGCCACCTTCTCCTGTCCACTACCCCATGGATATCTGAGAATAAAGACAATCCTGTGGCTGCGATGTCTTTCAGCCAAGAAGTGGGCCGTCTGCCTCTTTTACGTCTGCCGTTCACCTTGCCAGTTATGACCGTTCGCTCAAGTCCATCCCGGCGCATAACGTGGCCAAAGCACGATAGCTTCCGCTTCATGATGTTTTGCCGAAGCCTCATCTCGCAACCGAGCTTTTCTAATACCCACTTGTTCGTCCTTCTCTCCGTCCACGACACTCAAAGGATTCTGCGGTAACACCACATTTCAAAAGCGTTCACTCTCTTCTCGTCTGCCTTCAACATTGTCCACAACTCGCAGTCGTACGTCGCAATAGAGAAAGCGGCAGCATTGACAAGCCACGACTCATCCAGATGTTTTCCATATCTTGTACCGCATGCCTCGCTATCGAAAGCCTTCTCCGTATCTCTGGTGTACTTGGTCCACTGGTGCTGATTGTGGATCCCAAGTACACAAAATCATCCACTTCTTGAATCATCTCTCCATCTACGGTGAAGTCACCTTGGTCTGTCCTGTACTTAACCACCTCTAAAATCTTTGTCTTCTTTACATTCAGGAATAGGTCACTTCGTGCACTCATGTCTTTCACTTTGCTTATCAACTGCAGTAATTCGTCATTGCTGTTACTTATGAGGGTTGTGTCATCGGCGTATCTCAGATTGCACAGCCTTTCTCCGCGAATCTGCACCCCACCATTTCAGTGTTCCTTCACCGCTCTTATGATGTTTTCTGCATAGATGTTGTACAGATATGGAGACAGAACACATCCCTGTCCGATAACCCTCTCGATGCTGAACCACTCAGTGTCACCGACGGACGTCCTAACAGATGATTGTTGATCTTGATATAGTCGCGCCAACAGTGCGACTAAATGTTCAGGAAATCCCATATCCTTCATGACGTCCCAGATCTTGCTGTGTCTCACACAATCGAAGGCCTTAGAGTAGTCGATGAAACACACGTATAGTGGGATGTTGCAGTCCTTAAACTTCTCGATTATCTTCCTGATAATCTAGAAAGTTGAGGAATCCATCTGTTCCCTTGTTCCTCTGCCCTTGACGAAGCCGGCTTGTTCCTCGGCGATGACACTGCTATATTTCCGCTGCAGTCTACCTACGATGATTCGCAGCAGGATCTTGCTTGCATGGACAATAAGACTGATGGTTCTATGGTTAGAGCACTCGCGTGGGTTGCCTTTCTTTGGTATTGGTACGATGACTGCACGACACCAGTCGATCGGCCACTCCACGACGTTCCAGATCTTGACACACAGTCTCCACAACAGTTCTATCCCAATATCTCCCGTCACCTTCCATACCTCGATGGGAAGTTCATCCACGCCAGGGCTCTTCCCGTTCTTGGTATGGTACAGCGCCTACCTCACTTCTTCTTTGAGTGGTTCCGGTTCTGTCTTCGGCTACAGCGGGTGCACCGGGGAGATCTTCCTGTGTCCTTCTGTACAAATCGGTGCTGTATTCCCTCCACCTAGCTTTGATGTCCTCTTCCTCGGTCAGGATGTTACCTTCTTTATCGTTGATGACGTCACTACGTAGAGTCCACTTCCTCTTTCTACTCAATTCCTTCACCAAACGAAAAACAGACTTGATGTCACCTTTATGTGACGCATCTTCCGCCTCCAGACATATCTGGTCCAGATGGTTCCTCTTGTCGTCTAGTGCTTGTCTGTTGTACTGCTTGTCACGTTCTCTCCATTCCTGATGGTTTCCACTTGCTTTTGCTTTCCTCCTTCTTCTTGCGATGTCTAGTGTGTCGTCTGATAGCCACGGCCTCTTCAGAGTCCGTCTTTTGGAAATATTCCTCTCCGCAACTTCCTTTGAGATGTTGACCATTTTCTCCCAAAGTGCGTCTGATCTCCACTCTCCGTTATCGTATGATTGGAGAAGCGGTAGAAATCTATTCTGCATTTCGATACTGAAAGCCTCGGGATCTTTGTGACGTCGTACCGTCTTGTTTTCGTCTGCTTTCGCCGTGACCTCATCCGGATCTTAATTGTTGCACACAGCAGTTGATGATCGCTTCCGCAGTCTGTCCCTCGTCATGTCCTTACATTCTTGAGTGCCGACCTCCATCGTACTTCAGTCATGATGTAGTCAATCTGGTTTCGAAACCGGTCTCCTGGACTGGTCCAAGTGTACAACGTTCTCGGGTGTCACCAATGACTAGGTTGTTGTTGATACAAAGGTCAACCGGATCCTGTCCTCTGTCATTCCTCTCCCCCAACCCCTGTTGGCCCACACTCGAACTGTTGGTAATGCTCTTTCCCACCTTGGTATTCCAATCTCCCATCAAGATAATGACATCTCTCCGTGGAACATTGTCCAGTGCCTGCTGAACAACATCATAGAAATCCTTCATTTCTGCTTCACTTGCTTCGCTCGTTGGTGCGTAAACCTGGATGAGTGTAGTGTTTAGAGAGTGACCCGTCAGCCGTATGGTAACTATTCTGTCATTGACAGGATTGTATCCCATGATTGATGGGCTCACCTCTCTGGACGTCACAAATCCCACTACATTACGTCGACCGGTCTTTCTTCCTGAGAAGAAGACCGTGTCTCCACTCTGTGCTGTGAATCTTCCCTGACTGTTTCACCAGTGTTCCGACAGCCCGAGGACACTCACTCCGCATCTCTTCATCTCAGATGTTATCACGTTTTGCTTCCCCGTGATGAGTCCTCTGTCATTCCATGTGGCAATGTTCCACGCCTTACGTAGGTGACTACCCCTCTTTTTCACACTAGGACCGTCAGGAGGAAGGTGTCCAGTACTTGGGTTTAACCCACCTCTGTCATCACTTGGTTGACTAGATGTACTTGGAGAAGCATAAGCCTCTTCCGCGGTGGCATTTGACACATCTTCGGGCCCGCGGGTCTCACCTTCCATTGTGATATCTGGCAACCTAAGGCTTGAAATCATGATAAAAATTTCGGCTATATAGTTCAGTAGGTCGTCAGCATCTTTTCGCACTAAGGTTGATATCCCTGAACTTTCATGACAGGTCTTCCGCCTTGAAAGACCGTTGACCGCCATGTCGCAGTTCGTACGCCCTTTAATATAAGGTCAGTGACCACTTGACACAAGGGGGAATGGTTTTCCACATCCCCAACTGGAGTACACCAGGTGGGTACCCGTACATAATTTGGCCGACGAGGTGTAGCTGCTGCTGTGCCCGGCAGCTACTAGGAGACATATGTTCAAGCAGCAGGTAGGTTAAAAGTTCGCACGGAGCACGCCTTTTATACTAGTATTAGATAAGGATAGTTATGGCAGGATTTGACGTCCATAAAGCACTTAGCTTTACGGCGTTTTTTCAGACCCTAATGTACTTGTTGAACGCGCGGACAAAGGAATATATATATATATATATATATATATATATATATATATATATATATATATATTCTGTTATTCTTTCATTATTTTACTTGTTTCATTCATCTGAAGTTAGTTAAAGAATTCGATCCCAGGACTTATTGTTTGTCAGCGTAGAACTTATTGCCTCGCTTTCCTTTGCCGAACGACTTTGTTATGGGGCCATAAACACACCAGCATCGGTTGTCAAGTAATGGCGAGGGTACAAACACACACACACACAACTACACACATACATACGTACATACATACATACAAACACACACACACACACACACACACACACACACACACACACACACACACACACACATATATATATATATATATATATATATATACATATACATATATGTAGGTATGTGTGTATATAAATATATATATATATAATTTGAGTGGCGGCAATACGAGCTGAAATCTAGAGGAACATGACCTATTATCCAACAAAATATTCAATATGTAAGCACCCTTACTTCAACATTAATAAAGCGACATAAAGCTCGACTTAATAGAAGTATTAATTACATACAAGCATATAGACATATACATATTCTTATAAGCCCGCAAATATCTAAAAATATCTAAAAACATTTATAAATACATAGGCATTTTAAAATAGAAGACGTCGATATGAAATGGAATATAGTAAATTATAAGTTCATAGGATATGTTATAAGGACTAATGATTTCAAGTTACAACATACGCTTTGTCTTGTAACTTGAAATCTTTAGTTCTTGTAACATATCCTATGAACTTATAATTTACTATATTCCATATCGACGTCTTCTATTTTAAAATGCCTATGTATTTATAAATGTTTTATATATTTTTAAATATCTAAGTGTTTTTAAATATTCTATGTGCTTGTTTTCTGACCTCTAAATTTTTATTCCTCTATAGTGTATCGTGTGAATTTTTAATTCACTGTTTTATATAATATCGACGTTTTTATATCTTTTGTACTTATTTTACTTATATATTTTTTTAAATGCCTATGTATTAAATGCCTCCACTCAAATTATAAATTGGAACTTCGCTCAACTTGAGCACTTCGATTCTCGCCTATCGTTCAAGTATTGTTAATTAATAACAATATCTATAAAATAGTATAATTCATATATATATATATATATATATATATATATATATATATATATATATATATATACATATATATCAGTGTTCCAGGATGGCAGCAGCCTGATAGCTGAAACATATAAAAGAATAAAAGAATGTATATGTGCGAGGTCTGATCCGGACTGGTGCTATGAAAGTAAAACTACAACACGTACCAATTTGGCATTTAATCTCCTTTAAATTAGTCCCCTTTGGAAGCCATACACTTAATCCAGCGCTGTTTCCATTGACGGAAGCATTCCTGGAACTCGTTTTCAGGGATAATCAGCAGCTGTCTCGTCGCATTAACTTTGATTTCCTTGATGTCCTGAAATCTTTCTTTAAAGCGGGATTTGATTTTTGGAAAGAGTAAAAAGTCGCAAGGGTCAAGATCTGGAGAATACCGTGGCTATCGAACCTGGGAGATGTTGTGCCTAGCCAAAAACTACTGCACGAGCTGCGCTGAGTGGGCTGGTGCGTTGTCATCTGAAAGCAGTTTTGACGTAAACTTGGCAGACACGCTCTCATACCCAAATCTTCAGTGATGATGGACTGAATCAAACCGTAACTAATTTGTACATCTTCTGATAACTTACGGATGGTGAACCGATGTTTTTCTCAGTTCTGTTGATTGCGTGTCTCCAATAACATTCGTTACTATCGATATTCTTTTCGGCTCACACATTTCTCTCCATACACTTTCTGCAACTTTTCGAAGACTTCTAAGCAGATGTCGCTAAGCATTGGCAAAATTTGATGCATAGTTAGTGTGACAATCACACGCTACATCCGCTCCTTTCAATCACTGCTATAAATAGCAGAAATGAGTAGGAAAGTTAAAACTTAGTGCGTACGTAAAGCATAGTTCAAGGTCAGTGTGTATGAAGCGGCTTTACACTTCATGCTTTAGCTTCGTCACCATGGCAACAGTCGGGATACTTATTGATCACACACACACACACACACACACACACACACACACACACACACACACACACACACACACATATATATATATATATATATATATATATATATATATATATATATATATATATATATATATATACATATATATATATATCGGTCACCGTTTTTTTTGACTCCTGATAATTTCACTCCCGTATTTTTTTCTTTTTCGTTATTTTGACCCCGGTAATTTGACTGCCAGTCAATTTCACTCCTGGTAATTACAGCCCCGATATTAGAAAAAAGTAAAACGTTGAATAAGAAGCTTCAATAATGATAAAGTTTATGTAAAAAATCCATCTTTTCTCATTTTTGGAATTATATTGCTCATTAATTATCTGCAGCCGTTTGTTCATATCTTTATACTTTCCGTTGGTCTCGCAGATCTCACCTCCATCAAATTCAAGCTTTCTTGTTTGTGCTAAGTGATCTTCACTTTTCAATGCAGTAATTAATCTCCATATATTCGGATGTGTGCATGTTAAAAAACTTTCTAGTGCGTTGTGATCTCCCCCTGTGATATCCCCTCTGATATCCGATCCTGTTCTAAAGCGGACATTCCAACTGTCAACGGGAAACAGATGCTATTCATTGTCTAACTGCCCTGCCTCGCACGCATCCTATGTGCGATATTTCAAAGTAGGACATAATTTCTTGCGGAAGATCATTGTCAACTACAAGATCTTCCAATCCATCAAGGACATCATCGAGAGAAAGAAAAGCGAGCGCATACAGGAACGCTTTGTTTATAAGACGATCGTATCGTACAATCAATTCATCACAATGATCAATAATGTTCAATTTAATGCTGAACCAATGTATTAATGCAAAATCCATACTTATAAAACTACACGAAGATGGTTGCAAAACAGCTGTAATCCTATGGAACTTACGTGGTCATATATATATATATATATATATATGAGTTTTTGGTATCCAGAAGATCAAAAGGCAGGTAAGGTTATGTAAGTGATACAGAAGGGCCGCTGTTAGACTCCCGGTTTGATAATAGTACCCCACTCCGTACCACATTCTTTATCTATCCCTCCACCTTAGTGCCTTTCAAACATATCACCCCACCTCCCACTTCTCACACATGTTCGTTTCTTACATTCTTATCTCTTCCTTCTTTCTCTCCTCCTATTCCTTTTAGCTACTGATAGTTCTCCTCTCCCCGCCCTCTCACAATATCCTTACCACCATCCAGCACTCTTTTTCATTTTCATTTTCTCTCCCTCTTCCTTTATTTATTTCTTCTTCCCCTCCCCAATCCATTGACCTATGCCATTTTCTTCCTACTAACATATTTATCTATTCTATTCTCAAATTTTCATTTACACTACACGGTCCCTTTGAATGAACAGCATATGGAATTAATACCTACGCACAATCCATTTACAATAACAAAATATGACGTCCTATCGGAACTCACATACCATGGACAAGAAGCCCTTTTACCCATTCTACACAACACATTCCTAGGATAATGGAACAACAAATTTAACATCCAACATATATCTGTATTTTTATTCTTAAATTTCCCTGTATATTTCCGATATCTGTCCCTTTCCACAATAGCTTCTTAGATTGAACTCTACTATTTCCTTCTATTTAACTCTCTCACATCGTCTCTGACGATGGGATATATTTTTTATATCCCTGATTCAGCTGTAAGACTACCCTTCTCTTTATAAAATGTCTTACAAATTTCACTCTGCCTTGGCTTTCTTGCCTCATTTTATTTAACCAATATATATATATATATATATATATATATATATATATATATATATATATATATATATACATATATATATATGAGAGAGAGAGAGGTATTGGTATCCAGAAGACCCAAGGCGACAAGTAACGCTATGTAAGTGCTATGGAAGGACCGTATTTAAACTCTCGGTTCGATAATGATACGATTGAAGAGTGTAATACAGGTCTTGTACGAGCATGCATATGTTAAATAAAATGGGATACATGGAAACTACGTCTCTACACTTTTCATTTGTGATGAACTCCTATTGGAATTTAAATACCACGGACAGGAAGCATTTATACCACTTTTACACACCACTTTCCTTCGATAATTGAACTGCAACTATAACATCTTTATAGATTTGTATTTTTATTTCTACATTCATTCTCCTATTTCCCTATACACTCCTTATTTGCTTCCTTTCCAAAATAACTTCTATATTGAACTCTAATATTTCCCACGTCGTCGCTGATGAAGGAATATCCCTAATATCCCAGAAAGAGCTGTAAGACTAACTTTCTCTTTACAAATGTCCTGAAAACTCCACACATCCTTGGCTTTGTTGTCTCATTTTATTTAACACACACACACACACGCACACACGCACACACATACACACACACTCACACACACACACACACACACACACACACACACACACACATATATATATATATATATATATATATATATATATAGTTTTAGGGAAAAGAACCAAGTTTCAAGAACACATCGATGAAAATCCACTATCACATATAGTAAAATTAATAATTAAAAGCTACTGATCAGATGACGAATATTCTCTTGGGGAATGTCTTGCCAATTTCCATACGGTAATCTCAAAAGATCTGGCTTTGGGGAAGCTTTCTTCTTTCTACGACGTGTCATATCTATTATGCCCAGAGGTGTTCAAGAAGGTTCATATCTGGTGACTGGCTTAGCCATGGAAGTTTTTTAATGCCATTCTCTTCCAACCAATATTGGGTCTTTTTAGCCGTGTAACAAAGAGCCTCATCTTCTATAAATAAACAGTCTTATCGAATCATTTCACCATTGGAGAAGAATGGAAGGAGTCCTTTCTGAAATATTGACACTTATTAACTGAGTTTATGCATCCATCATAGTCCACAAGCTCTGATTGACCATTGCTCCAAATTGATCCCTAGACTATCACAGAGGTGCTGCTTTGTTTCATTGTTGGCAGCAACCTTTTCATGTCAAATTCTTGATGACAGTGTCTCCAGATCTACACTCGACCACTGACAGAAAATACAGCAAATCTGGAGTCATCAGAGAATATGATAGTGTCCCAAAATTCTAGCGGAAACTCCATCATCTCACCGGCACAATCTTTTCCTCACTTGATATTGGCTGGTTCAATTGGTTTCCTTCTTGCTGCCCTGCCATAGTAGCCAAACTTGTGGAAATACCTGACAACTGTTCTGGCACTGGCATCACCCTATTCTGTTATGTACAAGGCCTTGCAATGAGGATTATCTTCCACACTTCGCTTAACAAAGCAAAGGGTCCTGTCAGAGGACCCTGGTCGACCTGCGCAAGATGATGTGAACTAATTCATCTCTCTGCTGAATTGCACATTCAACTTTATTAAATATGGAAAGCGGGATCCTAAGGTTTTCTGTAATTTTATATTAAGTCCATTTTAAATTGACATACAATACGGCTTTTTTAAAATTTGGACTGTTCCAAGGCTTCTTTTGTACATGGGAGGATTAAACAGTTACATATAGAACCTAAAGCATGAAAATGTTCATTAATAAAAGATATAAACCTTTTTAAGTTAAAATGAACATAAAAGAATGTTTTATGATATGTCTATTTATTTCTGTCATCATGCCTATATATATATATATGTGTGTGTGTGTGTGTGTGTGTGTGTGTGTGTGTGTGTGTGTGTGCGTGTGTGTGTGTGTGTGCGTGTGTGCGTGTGTGTGTGTGTGTGTGTGTATAAATATATATATGTATGTATATGATATATGTATATAAATATATGTATATATATATATATATATAAGCAATGTTAATTCTCTAAATGAAGTATTAACAGTAACTGCACGATAAAGTGTAGTATATTGCCACTTAAGTGTGGCTGACCCCTAGGGGTGGATGTTACTGTTGCTTTTAGCCCCAGGAGGACATCTCCTCCAGCTGGCTTATCGACACACGACTGTGTCCTGTTTGCCAGCTGGAGGAGATGTCCTCCTGGGGCTAAAAGCAACAGTAACATCCACCCCTAGGGGTCAGCCACACTTAAGTGGCAATATACTACACTTTATCGTGCAGTTACTGTTAATACTTCATTTAGAGAATTAACATTGCTTGTTTTCACCTTTTCGATATCAGTGAAGAATTTCACTGGAAAAGAAGATATAAGATTGCCAGGTTTTTGTCTCTCTCGCCAAGGTCAGCAGCTATCGGGCGCCGACGAAGTGAAATAACCCTGAAATCCGGATACGTTCGTGCTGCAGATCGAGGTGAGAGGGATAACTTCCCTTGGCAAACAGGACACAGTCGTGTGTCGATAAGCCAGCTGGAGGAGATGTCCTCCTGGGGCTAAAAGCAACAGTAACATCCACCCCTAGGGGTCAACCACACTTAAGTGGCAATATACTACACTATATATATATAAATATATATATATATCACAGCTGTCTTTTTGAAAGTATCAATGTTTTTTATTCTATCTATCTCTCTTTATTGTTGTCTGTCTTGGCTAGGGTCCCCAAAGTATGATTATTTATGTCATGGCACAAACAACGTATGCTATTCAATTAAATTGTAAATTTACAAGCATGTATTGGGAGCTAACAACGTAACCTTAAACTCACCAGTTTGAGGATTATGATATTATATTTTCTCGTGTGTGATTAACAAGGTTGCTTTGCAACCGCGGGTATGCGAGATCGATCTTCGTACACAGTATTTTAAGAAAGTGTCCTTTAACGCAACCTCTGGGTGGCAAATGCCTTGCGAATTAACTCAACCATTTAAAAGTAGCGACAAGATTTGTTTCATAATACAGCCTACTGTCTTAAAAGAAGAATGTACACATTGGACAGTGTAGTTCATGGTGTAGAAAAACGACAGTATGGTGATGAGCGAAAAGCCTTTGTTTGTAGGTTTGCTCGAACAAAACTAATCTATAGTCAAATCAGGTATTGTAGGAAACCACTTCGGAAATGACATTCGAAGCAAGTGATTTTGAACGTGTCTTATTTATTCCTGTATCAGTATCCACGAAACAGTTGTATGACCACACAGAATTTTAACATTGATGCTAACTGTGTAAGATACTAGAAACTATTTGAATAATTAATATTGACCGTAAATATCATTACATACAAATAATTCTGGTACAGATTTATATAACCCGATGCCAGAATTAATTAACACTTTTGAAGTGTGAACATTACGTAATATTTCGCTTACGATACAATAGAAACTGTTTCGACGGCACTGAGACTAAAATACAGTTCAGTTAGGATCGTTTGCCAGGCTCACATTGTATTCTCATGGATAGTAAACGAAAGATATTTTACAGACAGTGAAAACAATTTCTCTTCTACAAACAGGAAGCATTTCGGATTGCAACTGATTGCATTCATGAGATACTGCGAACGACGCGATCGGATCCGGTCTAGAAGTCTCAATCACGCAGATTTACGTGTGCATTCAAGACAACCACATGTAAACAACATTGATTTTGTTAGATATGTAACAAAATAAGTCAATGGTTAGAAAATAACCGGTGTCATTGAACATGGTAAAAATCCTGCTTGAACTTAAATCCCTTGTAACGGCATGTTACTGCAATGAACGGTAGTAAATGAAACTAAAGTAAAAAGTAAAAATTTAGGAGCGTAGGCTTTATAATTTGTTAGTTAGAATACAAAAGACTTTTGATATACTATTATTCATTCTAGTACATTTATAGTTCTGTTATCTTCCGAATTTTCTCCGCGTTTCTCTTAATTTTTGTTACTACGCTCCTGAGACCATTTAGGGATTTGTTTCTTTATTCTTTGATGGAGTATTTCACTTCATTTACTTTAATGCCTTGTGCAAATTTACAATTTCATTTAGCTCATTCTGAAATATTTCTAAGTTTTCTCTTAAAATTAAAATTGTTTTTATTATGCTGATCTTTTCAAATATGTATGAGCCTAATCGACTGAGACTAATCTATTAGAATAGTTTCTTCATAAAACTAT
The DNA here is from genome assembly GCF_046866305.1 of Octopus bimaculoides. Lineage (NCBI taxonomy): Eukaryota > Metazoa > Mollusca > Cephalopoda > Octopoda > Octopodidae > Octopus > Octopus bimaculoides. The sequence continues at coordinate 74,075,889 of NC_142935.1, forward strand.
ACATGAAAGTACATCAGAATAAACAGCTTAACTTCTTAGGTTTTGTCTAGAAACACTAATATTTCCAACTTAGTATGAAAAATGTTACGACCTATTGTACAATGATCTCATTTCTTTAGTAACTTTGAGTAGAAAAAGAAAACAACATGCATGATGAATACTCAAATGAAGTTACTTAATTTCTCTTTTCCTTAATGATCTTATGGTTTTCTTTACATAAGCAATTCCTAATCATAAAGCATATATCATACAAAAGACAAAATATTCTACTAATGTGTTTGGTTTGCTGTCTATACACCGAGTTTCTAATCAAACAAGAAACTAAAACTTCATCGCGTTCGTTATGGAATGCTTTTTGATATGCTGTTTGGCTAGTGTTTTTTTTTGGGGGGGGGGGATTGAACATTTTACCATTCTATAGAAAGTTGTTTACTAAATTATCACCCTTTTTTGTCTATTCTGCAAATTTCTAACGAGTCTTCACATTGTCCACATTCATCTGCGGAAGATTATTGTTTTTTGTCTTTTTGAAGATATCAAATAATGTGCATTTTGTTATTTGACATAGGACGTTCTAGAAGAATTGGAAAGTAAGTTAGAAAAAGTTGAAATAGTGTTATGCTAGTAAGTATGTAATCGACTTTATTTTTTGATTTTATGCAATAGCAAATACATCGAAAATTGTTAATGCTGTAAATATTAATTTTTGTAACATGTAAGATCATTTTTCCGGCGTTGATGTTATATTTAAGGAAAGATATCATACGGAGAGACGTTTTCATTGTAGCATGTGTTCATGTTATTTACTATGTTCAACAGCTATTTCCAACTTTACAGTTTCCTTAACACATTATAGGTAAAAAATTTAAAAGCTATTTCTTCATGATGCAAGTATGTAAGTCCTTTAGAAAAGAAAAAAAAAACTATTTGAAAAATATTTTCTTTTCTCCCCCTATTATGTGCATTTCTGTTTCTCATAACATAAATCTTCGGCGGTATAGAACGATAGAGAAAGAATTAGTGTTAAAAGTGTTGTTACACACTTTCGCAAGAAACAAAAGCCTCGCAGGTAAGCCAGTGGAAGTAGAATCTTATCTTACACGCCAATTACCAAACATAGTATCTATGATCGACTGCATGCTAAATTCAACTTACTGGAAATCGATATGATTTTAGCCGTCGTAACTGTAGCTAGCTAAATAGCAAATAATCACAAAGGAATAAAATGACAATTTTATTTAGCATACTCTTAAGGAAGAGTTGAAACATATTGGCTCAGCAGAAATGTAATGATTCATCACTCTTTTCAAAAAGAATATTTTTATGTTTAAAGGAGAAAAATGTATCGGCAAGAGGATTCTTCCAATGAATCAAATCAATAGAAATAAAGTTCGAAAAAGAAAAGAGAATTTGTTCAATTAATATGAACAAAAATTATGAATGTATTTGTGGGGCATAACTTATAGAGCTTTCAGAGGTTGCGACGAAGTGTGTAATAAGAAACATTTGAGGAAATTAAAGCATAGTAAATGAATTTATAAAACATCTGGGAGAAATAAATAGTATTATGTAGGAGAAATCTTTATACAATGAAATTCTATAAGTTTAGTATTGTGAAAACAAGAAATAAATTATTCAATGCGGAATATAAACATTGAAGTAAAGGTGCATAAGATTTAAAACATTGATGAAATAAAAGAGTTTAAAAAAAAAATAAAAATTCTTTGAGTACGAAACAATTAGTGAATTGTATTCTATGTGTATAATCAATGAAAATTCTTTTAAGAAACTGCTTAATTTTTATGGATCTTATTCAAATTTTGTCATATATTTTCACTTAGCAGAATGCATTTCGGTGTAGAATTATGGCCCAAAATTTTATGAATTTTAGGAGAAATCTTGTGAAATGAGAACAAACATATTACCAAAAATGACACCTGAATAAGTGGGAAGAAAATTGTATAAGAAGCAGGAAACAATGGTTTAATGGAATTTTAATTCCAGGATTAAGAATTATTTCTTGCTTGCGACTGTCAAAGAGACTACTGCTATGTTAAGAAAGATGTATATATGAAAAAGTATACTATCCACCCTACTACTTATGTATCAAATATTTGAGCAATATTTATATTATTTGTGATACAAATAAGATTGCTTTGTATAGTTTTTAGACTATAAGTCTAAAATTCGAACTTCTTAGCAGATTAGTCGCAATCTAACACATTGATTGATTCCATTGCGACATTGTAGCGTTACGAAAGACATACAAGTAAATTTTAATAATACTGAAACAGCATAAAATATGTTTCAGTACCATAAAGATTTCTAGAGACTATTAAAAATATTTAAATCGAAATTAAATCCATGATTTCGAATATATGTTAATAAGCCTCTACACTGAAGACTTCACAAAAACATCGTTATCATTAGGTTTCAATTTTATTTTGTATGTTTAAAGAAAAATAAATAATGGGAAACTCTTTGCTCTCACTAGTTTTACAATGTTTCATATTTATAAACACACTGATTTCGAACGCAAACAATGACCAAAAGTAACTCTCACGCTGCTTTAGTTTTTTTTAACAAAAACACTGATGAGCGGAATATAAGTTACCACCAAAAATAAAGTAATTAAAAAATAGCGAAAAAAAACCCCATTGCATACCACCCAGTCTCAGAAGACTTAGATGCTCTACGGGATCATTGTTATTGTTACTTCGCTTGTAATAGGTACGTGATTACTGTCTCGTCACTGGCCCTTACTTTAAAAATCATCAATTATAAGAACATAGTGTAAGCTTGCCGATGATTGGATTGTATCTGTTTAAAGCTTCCGTTGCAATTAGTTTCCTTTGAGGAAGAGAGTCCTTCAAACACACATTGATAAAGATATTTGTTTATTTATATATTCTATGTATAATTCTAAAACCCTAAGAAAATTTATGAAAATCGCAATAGCTAGCCACTAATTTTTCTAAAAGCAAATTCTTATCAATATATATTCAGTAATGCAAACAGGATCTACGATTTTCGACTCGTAGAGCAGCTAGTATGCTAAAAATTCCACATGCATCAGTCCACAGAATCCTGCGAAGTGATCTGATCAAAAAAGATCATCACATTAAAGTTTTTCACAACTTACAAATATCTACCCAGATCAGCGATATGTGCTCAGCTTCAAATTGAAAGTGGCAGTTTAATCAACGAAACTCTGTTCAGTGATGAAGCGACCTTCCACACACTTGAAAAGGTTAATTGTGATAATTATCGCATTTGGGTAAGTGAGAGGCCAACTGAATTTCTTGAATGGGAACGAAACATACCGGAAGTGAATGTTTGGCTTATTATGACTAAGTGAAATGTATACGGATCTTTCTTCTTCGCAGAGACTACGGTCACAGGAAAAGTATATCTTGATATGCTTGAAGAATTTCTTGAACCTCAAATTCTTATAGATGGCATTCTTGACACGGTAGTTTCTCAACAGAATGAAGCACCGAGCCATTATGCACAGATCGTACGTAACTGTCCGGGCAGTCTCTTCCCTCGTAGTTGTATTTGTCGCGGAGAAATGTAACCGTGGATAGCACGCTCACCCGATTTAACACCATTAGATTTTTTTTTAGCTTTGGGGTTCGTAGTACGCTCACCTGAATTAACACCATTAAATTTTTTTTTCGTTTGGGGGCTCGTTAAGTTTATGGAATACACAAATAGAATTGGAGATGTAGCAGGACTTCGAAATCTTATTGTTGATGCAATTCAAAACATCGCATCCCAAATTCTGGAAAGTGTGTTCAAGGAATCAATTTATAGCTTTGAGAGCTGTAGTAACACTGATTTTCACCTTCTGGAGAACTAATTCTTTGCAGCATATACTTTGAATTAAATATATTATTCAAATTTAAATCAGTTTTTCATTATCCCAATTATTTCTCAAAATAGATAGTGAATTTTGAAACCCCGTGTTAATAATAACAGTAAAATAATAAAATTTAAGTTCAGCAGCCGTCAATAATTATTTATAAAAACCAATTAATTCTAATGGGTTGTAATATTTTTACAAATTTTTCAAATTTCGTCAAGATCGACTTTGTTTTTCATCCTTTCGGGACGATAAAATAAGTACCAGTTGAACACTGGGATCGATGTAATCAACGAGCCCCACCCTGAAATTGCTGAAATTATGCCAAAACTTGAAATTAATATTTTTGCAATCGAGTAAATTCTTAAACTGAAATAAGAACTTCGGCTAAGCAACTTGTGGGAAGTTCTTATTTCAGTTTAAGAATTAAGGTTAGTTCGATAAAACGCATAATCGTTTATAAGGATATTATACAAATGTTGTTCCTTCTTTCGACTGTACTTAAATGTAGAGGAATAAGCAAGAACTTGTATTGTTTACAAAGCCATGACATATGTAATGGACATGAGAAAGCTTCAACTTGGAAAGAAACGTGATTAATACTTCAGTGAAGCGTCGTCGCCTACTCTAGAAGAGCAGAAAGAAAATTAAGTTGTACAAAACTGGGTATTTCACAAGTACATAAAATTTATTCTTAAAACGTCAGTTGTATGCAGTTATCTTGAGAGGAAAATGATTTAAAAATATAGATACTGCGCGTTATTTTTCTACTTCATTGCTTTTGATACAAAAAAATATTTCATATGTAAAGAAATGCTTCGATAAGCATCAATTTCTAGAATGGTTTTGACACCTGATATTGAACTCTATCAAATTGTTTTGTAAAATGAAATTAACATTGCTCTTGGTTTCTAAAGATGGAATTTTGAGGACATCCGATGTGGAATATTATTACTGGAAAAATATTAAGATTGGTGACAGTTTGCAGATTTACAGGAAATTGATTTTTCTTCAAAATCTATATTTTATCATTTATATAAATTATGAGAGAATGATAGTCGTAAAAAGGTGAGCAATTTCATAAAATTTTCAATTAATATTTGCATTCGAAATATTTCCATCACATATAGATCAAAATGCCTTAGCTGGGAGATAGATTTTAATTTTCTTCCATAAAATGACTCTCTCGACATTATTTAAAGATCTACAATGAATTTTAACTAAACATCTTTGATGGAACATACTTTTTTTTTCCATGGTTTCAGTCATTGTACTGCGGCAACATTGAGGTACCATCCTTAGGTAACTGTACTTACAGAGTTGAAACATTTTCATCTGTGGAACATTCACGCAATACCAATTAAGAGGTGTAAAGAAAAATACAGATATAATTATCCCGTGAAGATATAAACATATATATACGCATAGAATTTGTGCACTGTGCTATATACACATATAATTTATGCACTGTGCTACAGGTTTGCATGAAAGATTAGACACGCAGTGGTTCTTCGAGGAAGAACAAAGCAAACTGATTTACATTCTGCAAATGCAATCGATCAGTAGGACAATGAAACTTTGTAAAACATTCCACTTTTCCGCCATTGGAGGTTCTTGGGTTTAGCATGTACACAAAATCACATGTACATATGGAATCCACACACGGATACAGGCACACACAAACACTAATGTAGCACATTTGTGCACTAAAGTGGAATTCACTCCCACTGCATGAATACAAGTTTATCCACACACAAACACACAAACACACAAACAAACGCATATCCATACACTAACCAATTTATAGATTTTCAAACACCCAAAGCTGGTTTCAATACATCCCATTTTGTTTGTGACCAGCTTGAATACTGCAAGGCAGAAAACATATCTTTGAGAAAAAACATTCCTGTGTACATACATACACACACATGTATATATATATATATACACATAGATGACAAGCAAATTCGTATGTACACACATACACATACGCAAGGCACTCTCTTTCTGTTTTTATCTGTTATAGAGGAAATCGGTTGTGGTCTTGCCTGGATACGGATAGGGTCCACTTGGTCTAAAACAGATTAAGGTACGCAGTAGGTCATGTCCACTCTGCTACTACTCCAACAATGATTTGAGAGCGCAAGGTAAGATATAGTACATGTGATTTCTCGTTTAAGCATTAGATTGAACATAACTTATTGAATGACTAGCATGTCTAAAGTAAAAACCATGCTGTGAATCTACTTCCAAGAAGCTTCAAAATTGTTAAAAAAATATTAGTGAACAACAAGAGTGAAATATGCAACTAAAGTAGTTGTCTTCAGTCAATCCGTTTCGATTTCGTGCAACATTTACCTTCCGCTTTTGTTGTCGAATGATTAATCAAACAATCGATTAGTCAATTGGATGACTAGTTAAACCAATTAACGAATAATATAGAAGTGGTATAGAGCCAGTGCATGTGTTTATAATTGGCATAATGACCTCCCCAATATACAATAAAATCTGTTTCAACACTCGAGCTCACATGAAAAATCTTGCAAACTAGCTACAAAAACGAAATTATCCTACGCTATAATACCATTTAAATTATGCCATTAAAAAATATATGCCCATTATACTGCATCATTCAAATTAGATCATTTAACTGAGGATTTGCGCCTAGATAAAGTAAATCAATATATGTTTAGCTAAATTGGCCAACAGATTTCGAAAAGAAGCTCTGCACCATTTCTCTTTATTATGAAATCACCATAAATTGGGGAGTATTTCGTTGGCTCCCAGAATTTATTTAGTACTGTCCTTGTTTATGCCAAGAAAGCCAAATCACTGAACAACATATAGAAGAATAAGTCCATCTCCTTGCGAACAATAAAAAAAAATACTCCTCAGTTCATTGATATTTAGCATAGTCACCTATGAAGCTGAATGCTGGATCATAAAGAAAATTGATTAAAGAAAAATTGAAGCATTTGAACAATGGTATTTTAGACACAGAATAAGCTGGTCAGACATAGAATAAGGTTATTCTCAGAATAAGCTGGAATAATGAATGGGTCCTTCGCAACATAAAGTGTCAGAAAAGACTTAAATGCCCTCATGAAAAGAAACTGGACCTTCACCAGCCATATACTTAGAAGATATTACCTTGACAAGTTCTTGCTAACAGGTGTGGCATATGACAAAAGAACAAGAAGAAGACTTAAAAGCAAATTGAGCAATAACATCAAAGTAACTAGAGGTGGAAGTTTTATAGAACTGTGTAGACTGGCACAGAACAGACAGAGTGGAGTGGAGGGACAGGGTGGATCAATTATTTTAGTACTCCGTCTAGAGAAAGACTGTTCTCGTTTATTTCGTTTGCTTCGGTTAGAGTAGCGTCCTTTCCAGGTGAGACTTGTAGCTAGCCTATCGATCGCAATGAAGCAGGTTGTCACTGACACATTAAACTCAGATGTCCGTAAAGATGTCCACAAGCATAATCTAGAAAATGTGACTTGTCAAACGGGTCTTAACTACAGAGATTTATCCCAGACGAATTAACAAACCTAGTTTGAGGAAACGGAGTGTAAAAATCGATCAAAGCATCTCAATGCCACGGAAATGAAGATTTACTGCAATGACATTGATAGTAAGGTTACAATCAGTTTAGTTTTAGTGTGGTTTTGATCAGCACACAAATACTATCTTCAAATTTTCACAACAAATACATCAAGCGTGCATTATTATTATTATTATTATTATTATTATTATTATTATTATTATTATTATTATTATTATTATTATCTATATATTAATACGCTAAAGCCGAAATGTGTTACGCTTTCACGTGTTTAGTTGACAGGAAAGGCGAAGAGCGAGAGAAAAAGAGAGAAAAAGAACAAGGAGAAAAGAGGGAAAGTCGAAGAGTGAGAGAGAAAGAGGGAAAACAAAAAAGTGGAAAAGCGAAGCATCCATAACTTAAGGTAGAGGAAACAGTATTTATTTCGTGGTTAAAAAGTTAAATGAAGGGAGTGAAAGAGAATTAGAAATATATGTTTAGCAGAGGGTAGATGTTCTGGTGGTGAGATTAAAGAAAGGCAGAGAGAGGGAGAGGGATATAGAGACAGAGACAGACAGACAGAAACGGAGAGCGAGAGACAGACAGAGAGAGAGGGAGAGGGAAAGAGATGATGGTGATGGCGGAGGTGGTGGTGGTGAGTGGATCTATTATCTTTCGTCTTTTAATCGTTTCAGCCATTTCACTGCGGCCGTGCTGGGGCACCGTGTTGAACAGTTTTAGTCAAACAATCGACTCCAGGACTTACATTTTTGTAATCCTAGTACTTATTCTATCGCTCAGTTTTGTTGAACCGCTAGGTTACAAGGGCGTAAGCACACCAACACCGCTTGTCAAACGGTGGTGGAAGACAAACACAGACACAAAGACATACGCAGACGTACACACGCACGCACACACACATGCACACACACACACACTCCCAGCTTCTTTCAGTTTCCGTTTACCAAATCCACTCACAAGGCTTTGGTCAGCTCGAGGATATAGCAAGGACTGAACCCGGTTGGGAAGCAAGCCTCTAACCACACAGTCACACTTGCACCTATATGAAGAGCGTAATTTGTTTTTATTGAACTATGCTTTTATTTTATATATCGCCAGTCACTTAACGCATGCGCTTAAGTGCAATTATTGACCATCTGCTCTCTTGAAAATTGATAGTTGTTTATAGAATATGGATGACAGACGATGTAAGCTAACACGAGAAAGAATGAGATCGTATAGGCAATGGATTAGAGAGAAGCAGAAGGTCAAAAGACTAGAACAATCACGAGAGCATAAGTGTGTAGAAGGGACAATATGAACCAAAGATTATAGAGTATTCACAACAGATAAGGAAACGAATTCAAGCTTGAATATAAAAATGAGAATCAGAGTGAAAGTTAAAAGAGCTGTAAACATGTGGTTGTAAGTTGCAACATTGGTGACGTAAATGTTTTGTATAATATTGTGAAGCTCTTAAGTTTATATATGAACCACTGAACTGCTGAGAGAATGAGAAAGTCATGTTCCTTCAATTACAGCCTTTTCCAGAAGAGCTGATAGGTATTTTAAATGAAAATAATGCCGAATATATAATTTATAAAGGAACACTAATTTTTATGGCTCCATATAAATTTAAAATTACTTAAAAAATTTAATATTTACCGTAGAATTTCAATGAATACTGCTAGTTTTTTATTAAAATACCAAGATGTTTCTATTGTAAATTTACACTCATATTTCTAGGACTAAAAGTTGAATATTACGACGCAGGGCAGTAACGTACAGAACATATATTAGAGTATATGCATATAAAAGAATTTTCATTTTTTTCAACGTTCATTACTTAGATAGTTTAATAGATATGCTAAATAAGCTCCCAAAAGATTTTAAGGCGTTGAAGATATAAAGCCATTATCAGTATTGGCAAGAAGGAAGGACCGTTGGCTGTTTCTGTTATGTACCTATTGCTCATTAATATTCAACTATAGCAAAAGTCATCGTAAGTGAACACTGACAGAACATTTGGCGTCAGTCCCATTATCGCCATGACTGATGAAGTTATTTTATAGGTAGATTATGACTGACATGTCCGGGAGAACATATTAAACACATCAAGTTTACTTTTTATTCCTTCATCTTGTTAGGTTCATAAAATTGTGCGTAAAACTTGACGGTTGATTTAAACAAAATCCTTTATAAAACATATATATATAGTTAAATAAGGCGGCGAGATGGCAGAAATGTTAGTACGTCTTATTTTGTCGGTCTTTACGTTCTGAGTTCAAATTCCGCCGAAGTCGACTTTGCCTTTCATCCTTTCGGGTTCGATAAATTAAGTAACTGTTACGTACTGGGTTTGATGTAATCGACTGGCCCCAAATGTCGGGCCTTGTGCTTAGAGTAGAAAAATATATATAGTGAAATCCCCATAGAATAACATCCGCTGTATATTTATATACACAAATCTAATACACATATTCTTTTATTTGTTTCAGTCATTTGACTGTAGCCATGCTGGAGCTTCGCTTTAGTCGAACAAATCACCCCCAAAACTTATTCTTTGTAAGCTTAGTACTTATTTTATCGGTGTTTTTTGCCGAACCTCTAATTTACGGGGTTATAAACACCCCAACATCAGTTGTCAAACGATGGGGAGGGGGAACAAACACACACACTCACACACACACACACACGCACACACACACACACACACGCACACACACACACACACACACACACACACACACATATACATATGCATATGTGACAGGCTTCTTTCGGTTTTCGTCTACCAAATTTACTCACAAAGCTTTGGTCGGCTATGGCTAGTAGTTAATACCAAATTTTTTTTAAATGGCAATTCAGATAATTTGATTGATTATGATTTGTTGATATATAAAGCCTAAAGCATAACTTTAGATAATCATATGAAAATGATGCATTCATCAATTATTGAAATACAATCATATTCACGTTCGAACAGGCCGAAAGTATATTAATGAATATATTCGTTATTGTTTTATTTGTTACTCTAGTGCGTGCGCATGGAAATTCAATCTATGAAAATGATAACTCTGTATGAAATGCAAATAAATAAATAAATAAGAAATAAGAAAATGGTGGCTAGTGTAACAGAATTAATAGATCTAAGAACAGACAGTAAAGAAATAATACTTTGTACATTCGTTTAATTTCTCGTCGATCAGACTATCGCAGTGGAAGCGTTCCGAGTTCATAGCTCAGAGATCTGTGGATCGCAACTACATTCTGTGAAGAATTGGATAATAATTTTGATATCTATGGTTACATGCATAAAAACATATGGTTAAATACAAGTATAATATCCTTTCTACTATAGGCATAAAGCCTGAAATTTATGGGGATCGTATTGACTCCAGCTGTACTTAATTTATCGACCCCGAAAGGATGAAAGGCAAAATTGACTCCGGCGGAATTTGAATTCAGAACGTAAAGGCAGGTGAAATACCGCTAAGCATCTTGCCCTGCGTGCTAACGTTTCTGTCAGCTTACCAAATTAGATACAAATTATATAATGTAGGAATATTTTTGAACAGGGTCAAAGGGTGACGGAAACCCAAGTAGCGTAGTGGGCAGTGACGACAACAATAAGACTTTTCTCATTGAATATAATATAGTACCAATAGAGTTAAGTATATCAGTATATATTAATGCTAATAACCTTTCGGCTTTTAACATTAACATATACTGTTATTGATTTCTGGCATTCATTAGACAAATGTCAGTTGTGTTTGGCGAAAAGAAAATATGATAAAGATCGCATCTTCCCACTTTTACTTTCGTCGTAGTTCCCACGCGAGGTTTGTAGAGATGAATGTTTCATGCAGAATTTCAATTTCCTACATATGTAACTTTCTGCCTTGAGGTATTAATGTCTAGCTTAATTCTTCGCACTCAACCGAGAAATACGATTACTAACTGCAGTTAAAAAAATAATTTGAAGAGAATTAATGGAAATTTTTTCAGGGAATGATGCGTGAGTGAATCATATATCTAGTCTCTGGGGACTCGACGGTGCTACTAAACATTAATCCATTGTGCATTTAATCAACATGTAGAGTTAGGATGATTAAATTTTACACTGTGTCTTAGTTTTATGTATTTTGATATGCAAGTCTAAATGAGATTTGTTGAGAAAGGGAAGTGGAAAATAAATGTGATCGATAGTTAATGTAAAAATTGTTTTGTAATGCACTATCTCTATGGTACATGTCATAATTACTATAACTTGTAGACAAATAAGAAATATATGAATTCATATCCACAGATGTCATGCAACCTAATTTATCAATCTGCAAATAACCGCCATTATTTTGTACAGTATATGGATAGTTGTTCACAGGCCCATAAATTTATGTGACTATCAAATTCGAATGTCAAACAACAATGCTTTATTAAACGATCGAATGACAAGAGATAATTAGGTTGACGCAAAACGCTGCATAAATATTTTTACGATTTTATGTTTTATTGTTTGTGCCGCTCCTGTTTTCAAGCATAAAGTGATTAATTTTAAAATTGTCTCACCGATTAAATTATAGTGAAACAAATTATATACAACAGAATTGAATTGCATGAAATGTTAATGCATCATCCAATAATAACTGTACTTTATAGCTGAGGAGTAATGACAAAACAGTGAAACGCTCATATGTCACCGCATATGACATAATATTACGAATACTGTCCATCGTCATTTACCGTAAGAAGTGATATGTGTTTTGAAGGAAAGCAAAACTGGGACTTTATCTTCTATCTTTTTTTTTTACTTGTTTCAGGGATTAGACGGCAGTCATTCTGGGGCTTCACCTTGAAGAGTTTTTAGTCGAATGAGTTTACCCTAGTACTTATCACTTTTTAAAGCCTGGTACATACTCTATCGTTCTCTTATGTCGATCTGCAATGTTGCGGGGACGTAAGCACACCGGCACCGGTCATCAAGCGGTGGTGGGGGACAAACATAGACAAAAATACACACACACATATATACAAGCTTCTTTCGGTTTACGGCTACCAAATTCCTTCACAAGATTCTGGCCGGCCCGAAATTATTATAGAAGACACTTACCAATGTTGCCACACAGTGGAACTCAACCAGAAACGATGTGATAGAGAAGTAGGCTCCAGCTTATGTAAATTGAACAGGTTTCTATTATGAATCTATATGATGTCGCAGATCAACTATACAGGAGCCCATTTCTTGATTTACATACTTTGCAACAGAAAGAAAATATAATGATGATATAGTTTTCTGCTATAAGAACAAAGCTTGCAGTCTGGAGGGAGTGGATAAACTGATTACATCGATCTTAGTGCTCAACTAGTAGTAATTTTATCGATCCTGAAAGGATGAAAACCAAAGTCGACCTTGGCGGAATGTGTATTCTGGACTTAATGAATCGGAAGAAATGCCACTACGCTCACCACATGAAATAATAATAATAATAATGATGATAATAATAATAATAATAATAATAATAAGAAGAAGAAGAAGAAGAAGAAGAAGAAGAAGAAGAAGAAAAAGAAAAATGATAATAATAATAATAATTATTATTATTATTATTATTATTATTATTATTGTCGTTGTTGTTGTTGTTGTTGTTGTTGTTGTTGTTGTTGTTGTTGTTGTTGTTGTTGGTGCTGTTGTTGTTGTTGGAATAGAACCTGGCAATAGCTGCAGAAAGGAGACATAAAAGGGCCCACTGAGGCATTAGTGTACAGCGCTCAAGGACATGTTCTCAGAACAAACTACTCCAAGTATCACATTGATAAAAGCACTGACTCGCCACAGTGTAGGATACGCTCTGAGAAGGGAGAAAGTATAAGCCATATTGTTAGTGAGTACTGTAAGCTCGCACAACGCGAATATAAGCGGAGACACGGCAATGTGGCTAGACATGTTCACTAGCTGTAGTGCGGTAAAGCAAATCTCGAGAAAGCCGAACAATGGTATGAACACAAGCCAGAGTGAGTAATTGAAAACAAACATTACAAAATACTCCGAGATTTCAACATACAGTTAGACAAAGTCTTAGAGGCGAGACGGCTAGATATCATGATCATCCATAAAATATGAAAAAGAAGCAAAGATAACAGATGTTGCAATACCAGGCGATTCGAGGGTGAAATGAGTGAGAAATAGAAATGAGTGAGAAATACCAGTCACTGCAGGACGAAAGAGGAAAGTTATGGTGCATGAGGAAAGTAATGGTGATACCGGAGGTAATTCGAGAATTAGGAGCACTTTCCAAGAGCTTTGAAAAACATATTAAGAATATTGGAGCTACTGTCAGGCTCGCAATGATCCAGAAAACAGCAGTGTTGGGTACAGCTAGCATTCTAAGGAAAGTATTGTCTCTTTGAGTCACATGAGAATGTACTACTTGAAACCTTTGGTGATTTGTTGTTGCCTGCTTTCAAGTAAAGAACAACCGGCAATTAAGAACTATCCGAGAGTCTTTCAGAATAATAATAATAATAATAATAATAATAATAATAATAATAATAATAATAATAATAATAATAATAATAATAATAAATTGCTGCACAAGACAAAAGCCTCCCCACCAGAAATTACCAAAAACACATAATGAAAAGAAATATAACAAGTAACTGTAGAATATGTAGAGATCGACAAGAAACAATAAATCATATTATCTCTGGCTGCCCAGTCCTGGCTAAGAAGGAATATATTCACAGACACGACAGAGCTGGGACCTATATACACTGGAAGCTATGCCAACATTATGGAATAACAACAGAAAAAAGATGGTATAAACACACGCCAGAAAAGGTCACAGAAAACGAGAAAGCAACCATACTCTGGGATATGCCAATACACACAGATAGAGAAATTAAGGCAAATAGACCAGATATAGTTGTCAAAGATCATGAAGAAAAAAAATGCTTTCTAATTGATGTATCAATACCAGCAGATGACAACGTTTCTCTAAAAGAAATGGAAAAACTTTCAAAATACAAAGACCTGGAAATAGAGATAACTCGAATGTGGAATCGAAAAACAGAAACAATTCCTATCATAGTAGGTGCCTTAGGTATAATAAAAAAATATTCAGACAAATACATAACAAAAATAGCAGGACTTACAAATATATATAACATACAGAAAATTGCACTACTGGGTACTGCACACATTCTACGCAAAACACTTTCAATACAGTAAACATAAGAGCACCACAGCAAACCACAGCACATACCCAAGGCGCACAGAGCTGCGCTCGGTAGTGAAGTGAAAGCACGTTATAAAACTAAAACTACTGAATAATAATAATAATAATAATAATAATAATAATAATAATAATAATAATAATAATAATAATAATAATAATAATAATGATAATGATAATGATGATGATGATGATGATGATGATGATGATGATGATGATGATGATGACGACAATGATGAGGATGATGATGATGAGGAGGAGGAGGAGCAGAAGAAGAATGTTTTCTTTATTAATCACTAAGGGTACACAAAAAATATTGGAGATAGGCCATGAAATCTAGGGCATGTGTCTTCCCTCTATCGTCTCTAGCCGCATCTTTAGAGTACGCCCGTTCACTCAGATCTTTCTTGCCACATTTACACTCCTGTTAAAAAAAAATTACTGGGAGGCAGCAGTTCCCTCTCTACTTTCACTTTCCTTTTCGACTTTATAAGGTGTTGGCCAAAGAGGAAGTATCTGTCGTCAGTCCATTCAATATAGTCCACTACACAACCTCTTTTACTAAGGCTACTAGAAATACTGCCTGTCCTTCGTAGCCATAGAAAGGCGGTGGGATGATTTTCACAATGGTTTCAGCCGATAGCTGACTCCGTCCTACACGAGACAGCTGATGGTCGATATAAACCCACAAGTCAGCAACACTTGGGTACTGTATGAGAGAGTTGCAAAACCGTTTCGTCGCTCCATGCGCATCTCGAGCAAGCCTGGTTAACGGCACTTCTGAGTAAGTAATACCAGTTAAAATTTATTTCTATTTTCCACATTAAATTATGTATCACGATGTTTACAATCCCCAATATTCTCAAGACACGTGTAAGCATGATCGCCAGGTCACATCAACAACAGACGGTTCCTATCAGCAGCACTCTGAATAAAAATTTACATCATACCCGTATTATTCAGTCACAAAGTAACAAACGGGAAATGTATACTTTAAACTATTTACACAGAACGTACAAAATGTCACGCGTGCAAAACTCCTTAAAACCAGAAATGAACGGACTGGTACCCTACGAAGATGATGATAATCTAAGTAAAGACCGGGGCGTGACTTCTGACGTTTCACAAATAAAGTAAAAAAGAAATTAGTGGATGCGAGAGGGATATGTTTCTATACTACGCATTTATTTTACGGCAATACCCTGCCTACATAATCTGGAAGAGAAATAACCAGATTGGGATACATCGATGAATCCCAATAAGCTATCTAAAATAAGGAGATACACCCTCAAAACAAAAATAGACATCAGAAATTGAAATAGAGCATTGAAAAAAAAAAAAGAAATACCTCACGAAATCTCAAATAGTGCTCATAGAATACCACATAATAATATAAATAATAGTGTTGGCACAAGACCAACAATTTTAGGGTAGGGTGTAAGATGATTACATCGACCCCAGTGTTCAACTGGTACTTATTCTATCGACCCCGAAAGGTTGAAAGACAATGTCAATCTCGGCGAAATTTGAACTCAAAACTTGAAGTTAAATAAATAACAAAACACAATAAAAACAAACGCCAGGTCTACTCAACAAAGACCAAAATTCACCAAATGAGAGCAACTAAACAAAAAAAGAAGCAGGAGGGAATGTGAAGAAAACCTAAAAACTAGAAGAAATACATTTGGAAGCTATGTTTATGATACTTTATAATTGAAAATAATCGAAATTCTAAAGGCCGTAGAATAACTTGGTATGGACCATAGAATATAGCTTCCCCAAACATTAGACTTAATATAAGACAACAACAACAATAAAAAAACATAAATTTGGTTATTTCATATATAATGGCAACAGAAGGAAGCATCAACATGACCAGGTTAAATAATATACATATATGGCAGCTTCTGTGGCCATAAAGTCAAGTGGATTTTCTCTGAAATCCACCTAAATGGGAGTATCAAAACAAAAAATATTGGGTATGCTACAATGTGAGGTTACGTAAAATTAAGCGTGTAAACAATGAAAACTGTGAAATAAATCTTTTAAAATGAAGATTTCCCCAAAAGTGGGAGACTTCCCAGGACTGCTAACGGGAACCGAACAATACTACAGAGGCCCTGAAAACTAATATTCAGAAAAAATAGAAACTAAAGAGATCTATCAATCGTTGAGGAAATTAGTAACCAAATAATACCACTTAACAACAAGAAAGACAGACAAAATACTACAGAAAAATAAAATAACAAAAGGAGATGGTCCTCAAACAAGAGAAAATCTAACGCCAGATATCCTTACCAAAGCAAAAGATACCGTCGTTATGAAAAACGTCAACGATCCTTTGAACAGAAGAAGCAGTTTAACTGCAGTCTAAAAAGATTCTGCCAAAAAATTGGTAAAAATAAAGTAGAACTCAATGCAACTCTAGCAGCAGAATGAGTAGGATGAGAGTATTTCAGGGTGACGAAGGAATTACTGTAGAAAGGATTAATTAAAACAACAAGTACGGCACCTTAACAACTCTGGACACCCATAGCAACGAAAGAGATAACCCAGGTTGTACCAAACTGAAATAAGTCGAAGGCGTCAGTACACAATAAGATTCCCATTTCTGGCTAAAATATTTAACAAATACATTCAAGGGGTAGCAGAGATGTTCAATGAGATGCTGCCATATCCAAATACAACACTGAATGGCTCACGGAAGGAAAACCATCCTAATTTCCAAACCTGCCGAAACTACAAGCACGCAAAACTACATGTCTCTTCGCAGCATAAAAGGCCTTAACTGGAATAATATCGCACAGAGTGGGCAGGCATGTTTTTGGAGGAACAGAATAGATGGTGCAAAGACTCACATGGCAATAAGGATCAGTTGTTGATCAACAAAGTCACAACTGAAGACTACTGAAAGAAAAAGCATGGCTTGGATGGATTACAGGAAGGTTTTGACAGCATTCCCAACACCTGGATCCCAAAATGTGGAACCTTGAAGCACTAGTCATGAGCAAAGTGATTCAGTGATAAAATTTATAAAACATGTCATGAATAAATGGCAAACATTTCTGAAGTTACAGACAGAAGAGAGAATTATAAAAACTAAGGCCATTCGCATTACAAGTGGAATATTCCAAGGAGATTTGCTTTCTCCATTTTGTTTCTGTGTGGCATTAGCGCCTTTAATTGTCATGCTACACAATAATTGACGTAGATACAACTGCTATGGGAAACCATCAATCATCTCCTGTATATGGACGTTTTCTACAGAGAGCGCACGGGTTTACCAAAGAAATAAATATGAAATTCTCCCTAGAAAGTGTGCTAAATAAACCTTGAAAAGAGTAAAATTAAATAATAATAACAATATCACATTAGATAAAGAAAATGATACAAAACAACTAGCCAAAATTCAAACATACAAATACTTAGAAATTAGTGAGCTACATACCGTGCAGTACACACAAATGAAAGAAAAGATAAGGAAGGACTATTATAAGCGAATTATATTAATACTTAAAACAGAGCCCAATGTTAAAATTAAGATAATAGACATCAATACTCTAGCTGTTACAATATTCTTAACTGAATGAACTAGCCAGATCAGACAGGAAAACGAGAAAACTAATGCTAGAATTTAGAATATACCAACCAAAATCTGACATAGAGAGATTATATATACAATGAATTGAAGTTAGTAGAGGCTTTATACAATTACAAAACTACTATAAAACATCCACTATAGAACTACAGAAGTATCGAGGTCAGAACAAGAAAATTGACGCAAATAACCACAAGGCATGATGAGCAAAACAAACATTAAACTGCGTTCAGGTAAGCTGAAAAACAGAAGGAAGAATTATAATACCTGACAGCTATGAAGAAATATAAGAAACATCAAAAGCTATAAAGTAACTAAAATTTAAGCTAAAACTGGAAGTACAGAATACCATGATAAAACAAAGGTGAAAAAAACTTATATGGTAAATATTGGGATAAACTGAACAGTAAAGAAATAGGCAAAATAAAATGCAAACTTTGGTTGGACTCTAAATGCAGTGAACGAACGGTTTATAAATGCAGTGAAAGATTAAAGCATCCACACTAGAAACCACCAAAAGTGCATAATGAAGCAAAATACAATAAGTAACAGCAGAATATGTGGTGATGGGAAAGAAATAATAAATCGTATTGTCTTTGACTGCTCAGGCCTGGTCAAGAAGGAATACATCCACAGATTTAATAGAGTTGGGACTTATATACACTAGAAACTGTGCCAGCACTACAGAAAAACAAATGGAAAAGGGTGGTATAGACACACCCCAGAACCGAAGTCAGGAAATGACAAAGCTGACAATATATCTATAAAAGAAACAGTGAAACTTTCAAAATACAAAGATCAAGAAATAGAGATAACCCGAATATGGGGCCTGAAAACAGAAATAATTCTTATGATAATAGGTGCATTAGGCACGGTTAAAAACATACTGACAAATACATAAGCAAAACAACAGGGCATAGGGATATGTATAACATACAGAAAGTAGCATACATTCTATTCATTTTTGATACAGTAAAGATAACAGCAATAAAACAAACCACAGCACATAACCAAAGCACACAGAGGTCCGGTCGATAGTGCAGTGAAAGCGCATAATAAAAGCAAAGATTACTGAGTAATAATAATAATTTCGTACTAATACAGTATACTCCATTTTAAGTATAGTCTATAGAATTGATCTCCTACCTAGTTGATGACCTTCAGAGGAAGGAAAAGGGACAAGAAAGTAAAAGAGAACTTTAAAAATGTTTATAATATACTCTACCATATCTGTCAAGCTACTACTTTCTGCGATAGTTCAATAGGCAGAAGGCACGTCTAATAGTATAGAGATAAATGTTAAAACACTAACGCGGAACATGCAGGATGACTTTTACTGTCTCTAGCACAACCTGTATTTGACCTAATACATAATTCTTTTAATAAGCTAGTAGAACTGTTCACTTTGGTTTTACTTGTTACTCTAAACTGAAAAAAAAATTTGTTGTTAAAAATATGCGCTATACTGCTCATATTATGAATTGATAAATCTCCGTTATTAATATTCGAATAAAAACAACCTAATTCATGATGAAAATAAAGAATGAAAACAGTAAACAAGCAAATATGTTGTAATATTGTAAAATAAGAAACATGAAAAGATCACAAATTTGTCTGTCGATGTAAAACGATCAAGAATATTCAATTACATATAATTTATAAGTACGCCGATTGAAGTATATCTAATCGCCGAGTGTAATCTTTGATAGTGAAGATTATGTGGCAATATGAGCAGACGTAACCTAACATCTACCCTGCCATTATCGACCTTTCGGTACTTTTTCGTTTATCTCACCCCCATTAAAAATTGCCATTAAAAATTGCCATTAAAAATTTAGTTATATCCCCACTAAAAAATTGAGTTTATGTGGTTTAAAAGAATTAGATCCTTTTGATTCAATACTTCTACACATTGTTGACGTTTGGCTTCCTCAATAGACATGGTATGATTTGTTATAAAAACGATATCAGATTCCATAAGATGTTTAATTTTTTCAGTTTTTGTGTTTATTAATTGTGTCATTTTTTTTTATTGAGGTTTAAACAAGTACCGATATTTCACGTAAAACGCAGGGAAATAACCTAATGTTTTAATGGGGGTAAGATAACAAAAAAGTACCAACATTTCAAGCAAAGTCAAAACGCAACAATCCTTAATAGTGACTACCTCGCTGGAGAAAACAAAGAAAAAACATCACGTAGCCGAGTTTAGTTTAACCACTGGATGAATCAGCAAGTGCAAAACAGGGAGAAAGAGTATGTGTGCTTGAGAGAGAGGAGGTAAAAGAGAGATGGAAAGAGAGGGGGAGAGAGAGAGAGAGAGAGAGAGACAAAAAGTAAAAAGAAGAGATGTGTTATTCATTGAAAACAAATTTGTTTTCATTCATCTAATAAATGACCATACAACTTGGTTTCAATATCAACCAACCCCTTACAATGACACACTACTCTTAAATATTAAACTGAAGAATATATTCCCCGATAGAAAAATAATGTAACTCTCACGACTGGAATGCTTTGCATGCAAAACTACGCGTTTATATATGAGTCCGTTTGTGTGTGGATTTGTGTGCGCCAGTGTGTGTGTGCGTGTGTGTATGTGTGTGTGTGTGTGTGTAGTATAGATTGAGTTTACACACAAGCTCTCGCGCATACACCTGAATATTGAATCCGTTTCTTATTTATTTTTCAGTGAGGTGAGATTAATTTTTTCTTGGAATCGCACGCGAAATTGTATGTGCATATGCAAGCGCGCGTGTCTGTGTCTGTGCATTTGTATCTATATATATTCTCTTTTAAAATATATAAGTATAACACGCGCACATACATTTCTTGGAGTATTAATATTAAAGAAAGCCTGCTATCCCGACTCCCATTAGCACACACACATACACACACTTATGTATGTATGCATATATTGTAAAATGCTTAATTTATATGATAGTGCATAGAAAACGGTTTCTGATGTTGACTGTTATTAATGTCAAGCCACGTAATATATTAAATTAATTTCATACATTTATCATATTCTTCAAAGTATATTATCCTTTCGTAATATTTGTGATAAACATTGAAAATGTATCATATTAACGTGTATTATGTTATTTTGCTTCATTAGAATATTTATTTTAATTTTAATTAGGTGAATTCATTGATATACGCTGTAATAATTACTAACCACAATCACTAATTTCCTTACATCTGAGTAAATATATTCAAAGTTATGAGAGTTAATTAGATATCAATTATTTCATATTTCATATTTCAGGACAAACTAAAATTATTTGGAGGAACCATCCAAATAAAACTATTTACACAAGACTGATATATATATTAAGTTTAATACATGTTCCAAAACATGAAAATTTTAATCTGTAAAGATAGAAATGTAATATTTTGTGAAACATATCAATATAATCACTTTGATATAATTCCACTCGTGTGTTCCACAGCAATTAAATTATGTTAACTGCAGGGGGAAAACTGCAGGAATTGAAATAAAGTGATTCTAATCCCCTTTTCACTTTACGAATTCTTAACAAACGAAAATTCTAATTGTAAATTTAGAATAAATAATGATTGAACACATCTGTGACTTTCGCTTATACATATTTTCTTTCCATGAAACATTTATTTTGAGATAATTCAATCAGACAATTTACTAAAAAACAATGAATAATAAAAATTTAAGTTCCATGATAAAAAAAAAAACACTTCATCCGAGTATTAGCATTCAATTGGTGCGATTATCCTTCGTCGTGACATCATTTTGTGTGGAGTGCGCCAAAGCATTTAAAAGTGTAATAGCACAAGGAACAAGATGTAAATTCATTTCAGAGACAAAAGTAAAAGGAAGAGGAACGTAACAGGACGGTACTCCTGATATTTTCATGGCATATATGGTGCTGATAAAGTAAAGTTGCTTGTAACAAGTGACTAAAAAATGGCTGATGAACCCATTTGCGCCACAGTAAAAACAATTTATAGATTAATTCGACAAAGCAATCATCATAAATATACCGGTAGTTGATTTATTCTTCACAAAGAGGTTCATGTCAATGGAAGTTTTATGTTATAACATGTGGTTTTACCCAACTAAGTGAATTTAAGTTAAAATCTATGACCTGTTAAGTCGATTATATGAAGGGAGTATAAAGAAACTATTGAAAAACCTATGTTGCAATGAGTGGTTTTCGCTGTTACTAAAATACAAAGTCAATTTTGAAACTATTTATAGATGTGTTCACTTTATAAAAGCTACAGTTGAAATAGCGTTTAAAATTCACAGAAGTTGACATTAACTATGCATTATATAAAGTATAAGGTCGGTGGGTGCCGGAATCAGAAGTGAGCGCAAAAAATATTGTCGTATTTGCATTATAAATTGGAATACTATCGGATTCGAATATCGGAGAAATTTTTCTTTTTATCTCACTATGGTTGATAGAAAACGTATTAGTAACATACTGTGATTTGATTCAATCAACTGTACCCACTCAAATGAAAGCATGTGCTCTTGTCCCAATATCATAAATCTTTATATAAAATAGCATATTCTAATTTTAAATTAGAATACTCAATCGTAAAATTTTATACCTCAAACCTTCAGTTCACTTATCGTTCTTCTCTTTTTTGTCCGAAACCGATATCTAAGTATGTATGTGTTTATGTATGTATGTATATATGTATGTATGTATGTATGTATGTATGTAATGTATGTATCTATGTATAAGCATGTGTTTGTGTATAAGCGTATATGTGTGTGTGTGCGCCCGTGTCTGTGTCTGTGTGAGTGTATACATTCATACATACACACATACACACATACACACACACACATACATACATACATACATACTAGATTTTGAGCTACAACCAGTACTCATCTCTTTCGCAGCTCTCTGAGGCAAATGAGGTTGACGCATTTATATTCCGTTTAGATTGTTGTAAATCATAAATTACTGGAAAGACGTGAGCAGGGAAAAGATTCCAGACAGAAAACGATCTGGGGAGTAAAGGATTTGAATATTATTTAGTGTGGCGTCTGAGAGGCTGGACACTGCATGCATGACAAGGGGAGGTGAAACCAATGATTTGGAAGTACTTGAATGGATATGGTAGGAACCAAGAATAGACTACTAGCACTGCGTCGGTTCCAGTTGATCTGATCAATGGAACTGCCTGCTCGTGAAATTAATGTGCACGTGACTGAGCACTCCACAGATGAGTGGTTCTCAGGGAGATTCAGCGCGACAGTTTGTGACAAGGCTGGCCCTTTCAATTACAGGTGCAACTCATTTGCCTGTTGAGTGGAGTGGAGCAACACGAAATAAAGTGTGTTGCTCAAGGACATATCATGCCGCAGGAAATCGAATTCACATCCTTAGGATCGTCAACTGAATACCTTAACCACTACTCCACACACCTTCATGCATCTAAGGAACAATTATTCTAATGGCTAGAAAAAGGAGGTAAATGTGAGATTTTAGCGGTGATTTTATGCCGTTAGATCAATTAGGCTGACTCGGGATGCGATCGTGAATGTCTATATGTGCAGCAGTAGCACCATCCCAGAAGTGGTAGAAATAATCCATTGTGTTCCTCACTTAATCTTTGTAGATTGTAAGCAACCGCTAGGAAATTTTATGTCTCCGAAAAGAGGAAAGAAAAAAGAAAAGCTATAACCTGAAATAATCGATTAGAGTAAGTCCTAATATTTGGAGGGTCTATTAGGGTTCTTCTCGAGCGTTGCTCATGTTTAAGTGAAATGTGTGTTTTTGTTCTGTTGAAATTGTAACAAGTGTAGTTTACTTCCTTAAGTAAAACAACAACTTAATTGCGAGAGCACTGCGCTATTGTTTTACTGACACGACCAATTTATTGACGATAAAATCTTATCTGTCGATAAAATATTTCACACAGATTTAACAAAATGAGTTGATGCCTAAAACATCGCCGTGTTAGACTATTTCCGGTATCTTCTTTCTCATCAATTGAGAATTGATCCAAAGTGCTTTTCTTACACGTGAGTGACAAAATAAATGGTTGTATTTCTGAATTTGTTTTCAAGCAAGAAAAATAGCATAACACTTACTATATATCTTGTAAAGATATTACAATAAACAATATTCTTATCCTGATCTATTTTCATTCATAGTGTTATTAGAAAGTTCTACCTAGGTTTTCTTAACGCTCTAACTGTTGTACAACAATGTCTATGAAAAACTGGATTCTAAGTAGCTACGCATACAAGCATTAATTTCACACTTCACTACAACAAATAACAGTACTACGATAGATAGAAATATTTGTGCATGTACATTCATATGTTGTTTATGATAATTTCGCTTATTACAATTTTTTCATGCTACCATTGTTTTGTATCGATCATGCGATTGCTTAAGAAATTGATATGTTAAGACTGTACATGTTCCAGTAGACTTAAATAACGTGATATGGATGTCTCGGTGCCATGACAGATAATTTGCCCCTGCTACGATCTCTGTCTGTGCTTTCATCCACCAGCATTCATATGAGAGGATCTGTCAAGGCTAATAACGCAGTTTTCGGTGTTCTGACAAGACATTCATGTTAAGTTGGATATAAAGATTACTTCTTGATATTAGTACTGGTTCCGTCGCTAGTAATTAATTTTTCATAAGCAGAAAAGATGCTGATATTCTATACATTGTAGAAACGTGATTTAACTGGTATGCACCTATATCAGAAAAACTTTCAAAGGCTAATAACGCAGTATTCCGAGGTACTAACAATACAGCAATGTTAACCTAAGAGTGCCCGAATTTTTTTTTTTTTAATATATTACCAAAAATGTTTTTTTATTCAAACTTATCTGATATTAAATATATAATAAAAAATTTTATTACAATATTTGGAAGACACTCCAATCTTGATGGCTACCTAAAGTTATCTCAGAAAAATACAGGTGTTCCACAAATATGATGGATTATCCTTCTGGTGCTAAAAATGGACCATGGGCGCTAATGGGTTAAGATGGATATAAAAATTACCTTTTGGCATCAATACAGCTTCTGTCGCTAATAATTAATATATATATATATATATATATATATATATATATATATATATTGATAAGAAAGACAACATAAGAAAGAAAGAAACCTCGACATTATGTAAATAGAGGTCATTTTTCACAGGAATTTTCAATGGCCGGATAACTGAAGAGATGTTGGCGTGGGCTCCCACCCCGGCATCCGAAACTCGGAGTTTTATCATGGCTACCGAATAAGTGTCACATATTTTTACAGATATATATATATATATATATATATATATATATATATATATATACATACATCGTTCCTCTATAAATGACCTCTGGACGGAAATTAAGTTTTTCAACTGAATAACTTTAACTTTTTGTTTGAAAGTTCTTTTGTTCAGAAAATATCTTCTTTGATTTGCAAATTCATTTTTATAAACCATTATATTATCTAGTTTGAAACGTATTTGGTCAAATTAATTTGTGTATCCATACTGCACTAGAAATCGTATAGAAACATAATGAATTTCTGCACATTAGGCTCTATGGTCATTAAAGTTTTGTATAAAACCAGATTGACGAAGATTATTACCGTGTAGTTTACTTTTCGTTATTCATTAAGCATGAAGCTAAAACTGGAGGTTAGCAGCCTTCTTTTGTAAATGTCAATAAAATATCTAAATATTTGACGCACCTCTTTAGGTTTTAGGTTAGTGTCTTGTTTTAGTTGTGTAGTCGTCTTTTACAAATCTAGTCCTCAAATGACTTTAGGATCAGGCGGCCTAACGCAAAATAAATGTATTACTTTTTTTAAATGTTGATTGAAAATCTAGATAAGAAAGACCTGAGATCTGATGATAGCAGTTGTAAATTAATGTTATTGTTGTGTATATGAAATGTTACATTTTTTTCTTTCATAGGTTCTGTTTGCCTTTATCACACACACACACTCATGCATACACACACACCACGCACGCGTGCACGCACACACACACACACACACACACGCACACACGAACATACACTAATGCGCACACATACGCACAAACATGCACGTATACACATTTATACACAAAATGTGTGTGTGTGTTTGTATGTGTATGTATGTGTTCGGTATGAGCTCCATATCTAAAGAAACTCGAGTAAATTGCGTAATAAGTTGCAGTTTGAATTAGATTATTATAGATTAAATTGTGACAATATAGAACAGACATGGGCAAATTTTACGATCAGTAAGCTGCCTGAGACATGGCTTTATCATCAGATAGGCCGCTATACTAAAATACTTCATGGTACGTTTTCGTTGGCATGCTATTCAGAAAGTCCCGCAGACTGACGTTTGCGCATGACAGATATAGAACATGTTGTCGATCATTATTCTTTGTTATGACTTGTGCCCCTGAGACATTTTCCATTCTGAAGATTTATTTTTTTCTTAAAATATTTTGCGGTCCGTTTTCTTTAATATCAGAGTAGTACACTAAAATTTAGTAATAATATCTTTTGCAATCTAAATATAAGCATTTCATCTTCCCTTTCATTTTTTTCTATTTAAGAGTATGTAAAAGCGATACACTGTGTATACACCAATAATTTGCTCTCGATTCATTGTGTGACTGTATATATTAATATTTTATCGCTTTAGATTTTCATGCACCTTCTGTCGAATGAATACAAAGTATATTTCTATTTGTAGCTGAAGGCCTCTGATGATTCAAACTAGATATATTTTGTACAACATTCATCAATGATGTACAAAAGTTACAGATATTCACCTCAGTGTTTTAGATATCAGTGGAATACATTCGCTCACGTCTGGTAGAGATGTACGGTAATCTGTTTTTACTGCACTGTCGTCGGAGTTGTTGTAAGTAAATAGTATTGACGCCACTATTGTCAGCATGTATTTGTATATGCGTTTAATGTGTCTACCATGTGATTTACTAGCAATGTGTAATTTCTGGGTTAAACCATTTGATACATTACTATCCCAACAAAGCTTTCAGAAACATGAACATCATATAAAGCCATTCTTTTTGCGTTTCCATTAAAATTTGACCCTCATATTTGGTCAACTACAACAAAATATCTGCAACAGTCTTATTTTAAAATATACTGAACCTGAAAAGAAACGCCAGACGTGTGTGACTGTGAAATATGTTTTAATTTCAATATGTCAGAGATAAAGTTTGATAAATATGATAAAGTCAATTACTTTGATGCACTTTGACTTCAGTCTATGGGTTGTTCTCATATGTTCTGGTAGTGGGTGGGTCTAGCACATCGAGATTCTAGGACATGACATGTTCAATACCGTGTATACCCTTCCTGGGTATTCAAAATGGCCAGACACCGTCGGTACATGGAGTGCATGAGGCGGTTCACAAAAGCCATTGGCACCTCTGCTCAGATCCTGAGGGAAACTGCCTCCAGTTCTACACGAGTTGTCGTCTTTGGACCCACCCCGCTCAGCCGCCTCTGGATTTCATTCCACAGGTGTTCAGTTGGATTCAAATCCGGGCTGAGAGCCGGCCATGGCATGGTTCTGCTGTTGTGCAGATGCAGGCAGTCCATGGTGACCCTAGCTGTGTGGGAGGGAGCATTGTCCTGCTGGAACACGTGGCTATGATGACATTCCCTCTTCCTGCATCAACGTTTGAACACATAGGGCCCAATTCTCTGATTCAGCCCTATACCCCACCAAATCAGGAGGCTTTGGCTGCCCCACAAGCCTCTCTCCACCTCTTACGCCACACCTTCACTCTAGCATCCGAGGTGGAAATGCAGGGAAGACTATATCGAACTCCATTGTTGATGCTGCCAATGTCGATGGTGTGTAGCCTACTGCAGGTGTGCCTAACGGTAGCTGGCGGTGAGGACGCCCTCGAGCAGGACGGCGGCAATACTGGCTGTTGGTGGCCAGTCGACATCGTACCGTGTCGTCGCTGATGGGACGCTGTCCAGTGCCAATGGTCTCGCGAGCTGTCACGCTGGCAAATCTAGAGCGATCACGGATGTGTTGCAGGTGGATGGAGCTTGGTCACCTGGGGACGCCCTCTGCGTCTCTGTCTCCAGTGCTGTTGGTGTTGTTGTATCGCTGTTGCAGGCGATAGATGGTGCTGGCATGGACATTGTAAGCTTTCGCAACAACTAGGGCACGATGTCCTGCTTACAATCGGCCGATGGTTTCTTCTCTCTGCGTTGCTGACAATCGGGTCATACCTGATGCACTATAATTACGAATCGGTTTTTATTTATCCACAAGGGACGAAAATAGAGGGGACGGCACAAGGACAGACAAACAGAAAAGTGGAGGTGAGGGGTGAGTGACAAAGTAGATGAAATATAAAATATGTGAAGGTGGAATGACGGCTAATCGTGACTCTCAACCCGAGCAGATTCATTTAACTCTTTTTTTTTAGACTAATGTTTACCGCTTTGGAGTCACTTTTTATGTATCTCCTTTCTTAAAAAACATTTCTTTTTAAAATTTACTTACTTTTTAATGATTAGTGCGTTCAAGTCACTGTGGTCGGTGACTGGAGGCAGTAAATCAATCACCACCTCCAGTCGCAACGGGCCCACATCCGACCCAAATGTTTCTCTAAGTTTCTGGAGCTTCTTTTTATCTAAGAGAGCACATCTCATATCTGGGGAGAAATCACTGATGGGTGGTTTCACCTTTATGATTGACTTTTGTTTTGTTATCCTTTTCTTCAGTGCTGCATTTTTTGCCTTATAAGTCATTATGAAAGCCGTTTTTCAGGGGTGCGGGTTGTGTCTCTTTTGTGTCAGCAAATGTATCTGTGTGTGACGGTTCTGGGTCTGTGTCTGGAGGGGTTGGATGAAGAATCGTGTCTCTTTTATTAGGTGTTGATGGTGGTGAAATGTCCTGTGTTAATGGATTGTATGTGGCAAATGAGTGGGTTCTTTGAGAAATGTGTGCTATCATATTGTTGGTTGTTTTGTTTGAGTTTTGTGTGTACTTTATGGTTGCTGGTCTTGGTTTGCGGTTGGTAGATTTTTAGGTGGCGGGTACCTTTCTTATCCTTTCTTTTGCTGGCCGACTCCTCGAAGTCGCTGCTTTCAGTTGGTGATAGTTCGATGTGGGAATCTTTCATGGTTCTCTGTTCTTTCTTTGCTTTTATATGGTTTCTGGGATATTGTTCAACATTAGATTAGTCGTGTTGTTGGTCGATTTACTCTCCTTCGGCCTGTTGTTTATTGGTCGGCTGGTGGGTTTGTCTGATTTAATGTCCTTAAAGCTGGGTGTAGGGTGTGCCACCGCTTGCAAAACCTGTTTGGCACTTAGCCTTTGTGTGGCCTTTTTCCCTGCATTGGTAGCACATTGGGCTTCTGCCCCATTACTATCACTCTTAATTTCATTTCATCGGGTAGGATGATTAGATCTGTAACTATGGCCAGATTCCTTTGGTGACTTAAATTGTGACTTAAATTGTGACCTCCAGGGCATAGCCCAACAAGTTTACCTATTGTGTTTTGGTCGTTTTCAGTATATTTAGTTCCTCTTTCAAGTTTAACATAATGGCTGCTGTCAGCCACATCTCCTTTATCTCTCGTGGGACCTACCCAACTCTAATTTTGGAGGTCCGTCTACCGAGATAAGTCGGAAGTAGCACAAGCTCTTCCGTCTTTAGAGGTGTAGATGAGCGTTTTATTGCTTCGTTTTCAGGCGTAAATCTCACCTCTACCGTACCGGAACGTTTCCCTCTGTTTATGAACATCGTTTCGCTCCATACGTGGCGTAAACAGTTTTGGTCATAGACGAGTAGCTGCCTCCGATATTGCTAATTCGAGCCTGTTCAGGCGGCTGCTCCTCGCCGTGGTCTTCCGATTCACATTGGAAGTGTTCAACCTCCATGCTGCACGGCTCTTGCATAGAAAAAAGAATTCGCCCCTAAACGGGGGAAATCTTAAGTGAACACAAGCCTGCAACCGCAGACTATGCGTCAAAAGACGCAGAACCAAACTTGACAACAACAGGTAATTCCAAAAGGGAAAACCTACAACAAGCAATATAAAACAGGTACTTAACTCAGCAGTAGAAGTAACACCAAAACCAACACAAAACAGGACAAATTGCGAATGCTGAGGAATTACGAATGCCAGGAACGCAGTTCAAGTTGATTTTTATATCCATAACCTCCACGAGATGCACGTGCATTTCGGTTTTCATGAGAATTGTTTGTGACTACCACCCACGGCTTTCAACATAGCTGCGGTTTCGCGTCTCGCTTCAGGAAAAGTTGAAAGGTTGTCTGCAATTTGGGTCTCAGCCATAAACCAGCATATATTGGAATATTTACACTTACATCCCCGAAATAAATAGTGAAAATTTACCATATAAAAATGACATTTGAAAAAATCGCGTTTCTTTTACGGTACAGTGTATATTGCCAATATTTACTTACCTGTATAGATATCAAAACTATTGTCAATGGATTACACACAACACGACACATGTCTTTTCTTATTTTCTGGAAAAATAAAAGAAAATGATTTAATACAATATAAAGACAGAATTAAAGAATAAACATTATATTGGAATATTTTTTTAACGGAAAAACAAACTCAAACGGTTTTAAACACTTTTGCGGAAAATTTACATTTATATAATTTTCTATCCAAGTACACACAAACATACACACTTACTGAAAGGCACAGACATACTAGCATACATACGCACACAGGGCTTAAAAACTGAGACTGATTAAGCAATGATAGTCTAGACAACCAGTTAACTCATGTGCCGCTATATATGCAAACACTTTACCTTGCTTCGCTGCAACCGTACTGAGGCACAGCTTAATATATACATACACGAGTAAGCACACAAATACAAAATATAAATGCAAAGTGAAAAAAATAGTACTCGAATACCGAACGTAGAATACTATGCTTTTATATTAAAGCTAACCAACCACATGGTCCCGGGTTCAGTCCCACTGCGTGGCATCTTGGGCAAGTGTCTTCTACTATAGCCTCGGGCCGACCTTGTATGTGGATTTGGTAGACGGAAACTAAAAGACGCCCGTTGTATATATGTATGTATATATATATATATATATATATATATATATATATATATATATATATATATATATATGTATGTATGTATGTATGTATTTGTGTGTCTGTGTTTGTCCCCCCAACATCGCTTGACAACCGATGCTGGTGTGTTTATGTCCCCATAACTTAGCGGTTCGGCAAAAGTGACCGATGGAATAAGTACTAGGCTTCCAAAGAATAAGTCCTGGGGTCGAATTGCTCGACTAAAGGCGGTGCTCTAGCATGGCCACAGTCAAAAGACTGAAACAAGTAAAAGAGTAAAAAAGAGTAAAGAGTATATCTTCAGACCTTCATATTTATAAATGTGCATTTCTGTTAAATCGAGCAGTCACATCACCATTTTTATACAACTGCAACCATAATTCCTTGGGGATCTGAAAACTCTACCATCCACTACCTTCGTAGAAACAGTGGCAGAGGAGTTTGATGGATAGAATAAGATCACGTTCTGCTTGTATGAAACACGTCGAATTTCAAATATATGTTCTACATTTTGTTACGGATAATGTGATGTCCATTCATATCCAGACTTTCTGTTTCTACAAAACCTTTGATATGTGGATACTTAGTAATGCATATTAATAGGATTAATATCATTAATTAATTTGAATGTCATTGTGTAATTGATTACACAGAGTATATAATGAAGCAACTTTACATTTGTTTTCCAATTTTCGAACGTAATAAAAACATTTATTCGCATAAGTTTGATCTTCGCAAAATTATATTTCTTCTCGTTTTAACCCCCCTCCTCGTCTCCCCATGTTCCTCCTCTTTTATTATCATCAACACCACCACCGTCATCAACATCGACATCAACATCGTCATCATCACCATCATCATCATCATCACCTTCATCACCACCACCACCATCAACATTTTCAACAAAGTGTAGTGCAGTGACAGTAACCTCATAACACTGTTACGGTATTTATGTGACGAATCCTCTGGGATCGATTTCATTCTTTCAACCCTTCAGGAAACCAATTTTCAAAAGATAAGTATCAAGCATAAGGATTTAGATCAGAGAGAGTAAACGGTGCCGTGTAAATATGTGATATCGTAGCAGCATCAACACCAGCAACGGCTGCAGCAGTAGTAGTCGTATTTGTAGTAGTACTAGCAGTTATCTTTATACGAGATAACATTATGAAATATTTAAATGCTAAACAATAAGAAAGTAATAAAGTCGATAAAATACGGTTATTGAGATGACAATGAAGGATCAAATATGATAAAAATATTAAAATTCCAGACGCTTGTTGACTGTGAACTGTAATAATATCGAGGTCATATTCTACAGGAAAATAATAGGAAGAGAGAAAGAGACAGAGAGAAGAGAGAGAGAGATCTGTGCATAGAAGTAGTAGCAGTATTGGTGGTGGTGGTGGTGGTGGTGGTGGCGGCGGTGTCGGCGGCGACGGCGACGACAGCGGTGGCATAGAGGATGGTGATGGCGGCGGCGATGGCGGCGGCGATGGCGGCGGCGACGGCCGCGGCAGCAACTACAGCAGCAGC
Source organism: Octopus bimaculoides (assembly GCF_046866305.1). Classification (NCBI taxonomy): domain Eukaryota; kingdom Metazoa; phylum Mollusca; class Cephalopoda; order Octopoda; family Octopodidae; genus Octopus; species Octopus bimaculoides. The sequence goes on from NC_142935.1 coordinate 74,108,757, forward strand.
AGCAGCAGCAGCAGCAGTAGTAGTAGTAGTAGTAGTAGTAGTAGCGGATGTATTTTTTGATTGTTGTTTGGAGTGTGCTTTGGTATATGAAAACCACATGAATTACATTCGTTGCATTGTTGTTTATTTCTCTCGATCTTAAGGCCTTGGGTTATTTATAATATGCCAAAGTACCCGAGCCGTCAAGGATGACGACGTTATTTTTGAAAAAGTAACCGATGAAAGTTAATAATTAGAAAATGAGCAAGTAAATGAAAATGCCAAAATAGCACGAATAAAAGAAAATTATATTTATCCCTCTCAAAATACTATACAGGAATGATTCACTGCAGAAGTTCATGAAGGACAACATTTCTTGTGTAGACATGAAGAGGCTCTAACACACTTTGACCTTCTGAACATCTGTAATTTTAAAGTGTTTCTAACCCTAACCCTAACCCAGATCATGTCATTTCACTGAGTAGACTATAGATATATAGATAGTGCGCTGAGAAAATTTTCTGAATTTATGAACATTAAATAAAGCATTATGAGACAATGAAGATAGCAAAATCAACTTCCGTACACAATAAATTTACAGAACAACTCCAGCTGCTGTCAAATGATTTAGAAAGTGTAAATCTAATAAAGAGGGACAAATTCAACAGCTTCAAATGCTATGAAAAAAGTATACGTACAAAGACACACCATATATATTGGTTTCAAATTTTAGTAGAAGACCAGCAATTTCGGAGTTGGGGCTAAGTCGATTACATCGACTCTAGTGTGCAACTGGTACTTGCTTCATTGATTGTGAAAGAACAAAAGGTAAACTCAACCACGGCGGAATTTGAACTCAGAACGTAAAGACAAACGAAATGCTACTTAGGATTTTGACCGGCATGCTAACGATTCTGCCAGCTCAACGCTTCGGTCATCGTATATGTATTTAGACAATTTTTACTTGACTGCTTCCAAAGAAAATTCACTCGAGTGATTGGCTTGAAGTTACTTATCATATCTAGTTTCTGAGCGACAAATATGGTCTCCTGCTTCTGTATTCCCTATCACTACCACCACGAAGATCTTTTGTCTTTTGTCATGTCCACTGAAACACTTCTGACTCACTATCCCCTACTACTCTCGTCGCGCATATTAAATACAATATAAAGTCTTCCTTCCTAGAAAATCAGCTCTCAGAAATTCCTTCTTCACAATTTATCTACTACCGTCTACTTGTGGCTGTTCGAGTAGAACCATAACCACAGAAGGCCAGCAAAATCCATGGCAAATACGTTTGCTCCGAAGCAAATCAATAAACACAATGACGATTAACTTAGAGGTTCCAGCCACCAGGACAAAATCAATAATAAACGCCGATTAAATTAGAAGCTTTAATGACAAGTAATGTATCTGAAGAGAAGCAAATCACCTTCATTCACAACGCGGAGAGACAATTATGTTCCCCGCTACTTTTGAGTTGTGCATTGATAATTTTATTGGATCGGTGAATATCGAAATATAGTTTTGCCTTCTCCCCACCCTCACTATTTTCTTATATCATAGATCGAAGTATTATTGAATTGCTGTGGGGAATTCAGTCGTTGTGTGTTTTTAGTATTTATATCATTTTATTTTCATTAAACACGCAATGAAATTAAACAACATCGTAGATAACGTGAAGAATTACAACAGGCACATTGAAAAGTGTGCTTCCTTAAAATAGTGTTTGCTGATATTCTTTTGTTTATCATGAAAATTTTAAGCTATTCTTTCTTAACAAATTAAACAATCTAATTATAATACATATAAGAAAATTATTTTAAAATCTGATATAGTCATCACGTCAAAGTATAGAAGCCGTGACTAAAAGAAGGAAACAATTGATTTCAAGAGTCAGCAGTCTTGGTAATTGTCTTAAAGAGAAAGCAACCATCTTTTACAAACCTGACATTATACAAAATCTATGAAAACAAAAGTTAATATAACCCTGAGAATACTGAATAAGACGAAAACAAGTCAAATTAAATCTCATGTTATTTAATGGTGTTAATGAATATAGCTAAGCCAGTTGAAGCAGGAGAATTTGTATCAAGCCATATCTTGGCCATAAAGACAAATTGTTACACATTATTTGTAATTATATCTTGTTAAAGCTTAACTGAGGTTTACGTTTATAGAGGCAGTAATAACTTATGACGTCGTTTTGTAAGTTTATGTCAGATAAATCGGAAGCACTCCAATAATAATTCTCTGTTAAAGACATTTCTTCTATCATTGGCTCTAAAAGCGAATACATATTGAGAATTAACTCCAACTTCTATTATTACATTAACATCTATTTTTGATATATTCATATTGAAATATAACATCATGCAAATAGTATTCAAATATACTTTAAAAACTTCATTAACAACTACGCTCACTGGCATCTACATATATTTATTTGTGTATGCGACTATAGTTTCATATGCAGATACGCACGGACACACACATAATATTACATTTATATAGGATACATAATATCTTAGGCGCTGTTTTTTGTGTTATTTTTTTGCGTAAAGTATATAGAAAGAAAATAAATGCCTCTGACATGGAAAACTTTACATGTTTATCATTTCTTTTAAATATGTCTTTAACTTTCAACTATTGACAGTAAAGTTTGTTTAATGATTGCAGCAAATGTAATCTAGAGCTGTGAAAAAAAAAAATCTCACCAATGGCGTCAAGCATTATTCTGTATATATTTCTACAATTATCTACTCTATATTTTAAACTCAGTTTTGAACATTTTACAAATATAGCTGTTAGTATTTAGCCTTGCTAAAAGGTTTTATTGCAAAAATATTCCGTATACATAAATCAATAACGTCTACATTTTAACTGATCATGTATCTTACGATGCTATAAGGATAACGCATCGAAAATAACGTACAAAGAATATGGTGTTCTAGCACTTTTTCACTCTCGAACCGTTCTCCCAAAAAGGTTCTATCCCTAAAGCAAGCAGATTGTTTTGCGATCCTGCAAACTATTGACCTATCTCTTTCATTTTGAATATGTTAAAAGCGATTGAAATGTCTGTAAACAAGAACTCTATGTTCAACATAATGCAAAATGAAGCATGCCAAGTTGGTGCGAAGTGCGTTTTCTTTCTAGTTTATGATTTTTATATCTAATAAACAGACATGCAGAAATGCGTCAATCTGATTTTATTGAAAATTTCTATCTAATCAATTTTACCACAATCTTGAACATAATCCTACCTCATCTGGGCTGATCTGTGACTAAAACGTCAACATGAAAAGATGGGCGTATAAAAAAAAAATGCCAATATATGTCATAGAATAATATAAATACGATGAGAAAAAAAATATTATAAATATGCTCTCAATAAGCATAACATATATAATCTGAAACCAAAATCCGTAATATAACCTGAATGATATTATAGGAGCATAAAAAGAAGACAATATTATAAAAATCATAAGACTAAGGTTATTTAAATTAATATTCGTGTAATATTTATAGATTCATGATAATGATCTATATATATTACGCGATTGTTATTGAATACAATATGAGCGTTGAAAATCGGTCATTTATCTGTAATACCAGTCACCCCCCCCCCACACATATATATATATATATATATATATATATATATATATATATTGATGTTTGCTCTGCACTGAATTATACTTCCACTCTGTAACTGTAACACAATTATTCACTAGTTTGGATACAAAAGCTACAATAATTTGAGTCTAAAGGATATAGAACGTCAACTGAAAGGGCAACAGTTCATTTCCAGTTATTGACTAGACTCGTGTCAGTTGCCAAAACTCCGTGTCTATCCATTTTTGAGTAAGTATTGCAGCTGGTGTTACTCACGAAAAATTTGTGTAAGTGTACCTTTCGTTATAATGTAACAAACTTTTCTACAAGACACTATAGTTTATTAAATGTATATCCTACTTCATGCGTCTGGTTGCTATTAAACAAATGAATCTAAATAATTTAAGGTCTGAGAACAACTAATAAATTACATGAATATAAAGTTTTAAATTAATTTAGGCCTAATGGGATATGCCAAGTGCTTAAAATGTTAATTTGAACATAATCATTAATTAGAAGATAAATCTGAACTTACATAGCTTCATGACATTTCTCTTACTGCATGTGTGAGTATATGTATGTATGTATTTATGTATGTATGTATGTATGTACGTATGTATGTATGTATGTATGTATGTATGTATGCATGTATGTATGTATGTATGTATGTATGTATGTATGTATGTATGTATGTATGTATTTATGTATTTATTCATGCATGTATGTATGTATAGTATGTATATATATACGTGTGTGTGCGTTTGCTGGGGCGCGTGTGTGTATATCTGCATGTGCGTATTTGTGTGAGTATGTTTATGTGAGTGTCCATCTAAATACATAAACATATATATACTGAAACATACACACATATACTCGCACACAAAATATTCCGCACAATATTGTGTATAAAATTCGTTTTTGTTTTTTTTTCATCTATCTGTAGTCATCAGTTAAATTCGATCTGGGAAAATAGTCTCGTTTTTCAAGTGAACAAGAATAAATTAATATCATGACAATAAGTGAAATGCGTTCATTTGTTAAGGAATAAAAGTTTCCCGCGTACGTAGTTTGGAACAGCAGACGATTTCATGCTTCAATTGAGACAGAAACTGTTTGTCTCATATGCTACAACAATATATAGGTTACATGAACCATCGATTCTAAGAAGTGATATAGTGATACATATGTTTACAGGCCGTTGAAGAGAGCAAGTAAAGTGACTGATGTCACTTTTATCCCGGATTAAAATCACCATAATTAAAAAGATTTAAACCTTCACACTTCTCCGTATCTTAGAAGGTATACACCTCTTTTAACATCACTAAATATATTGTAGATCTTTAATTACAAAAGGTGACAGTATCTGCGTCTTCTTTATCCTGACAGACTTCATAGGTATTTAAAGGAAAACATTTTCTATCCTTCATTCGGCATTCTACACGTTGAGCAGTTGTCCATTTATACACTTTTCATAGCAACATTACGGAAAGAGGCATTTCACAACGTAGGGGTAAGAAGTGTAACAACGGTTACTCAAATTTTCAGTTGCCTTGATACATGCATACATACATACATACATACATACATACATACATACATACATGTGTGTGTGTTTGTGTGTGCGCGCGCGTGTATGTATATATTCATAATGACTCAAAGAAAGAGACGAGAGAGTTATTCTGAATGTAACGTTTTTAAAGACCATCGGCAGGTGGAGTATCGCGGTTCCGTACATATATCTTCTTGTTTCTTATCCCAAAGAAGATCATCAAAAGTTGCAATATGAAAAGTGTACAGAACAATAACTATACTGCGTCGTCCATCGCACAGAATAACAAAGGAGTTCGATTATTATGTAGAGACGTCAGTTCGAAAAATACATTGTAATCTACCCCCAGTATCAGTAAAGCAGCAATAAACCTACACCTTGTTCTGGGAGGTTTGGGTTGGTAGTAAAAAGGATGCGTGCCCCGGGAACCTGAAACACCGCCACGAGGGAAGAATAAACTATTCTTGCAAACCAAATATCGATTTCGTAACAAGAAACTTCCTTCCACACCGGCTTGGATCCTTTTCCACACAGAAAAGATCAGAAAAGAATACTTCGATGATGACCTACATCCAGTCACCTTAAAATGCCCTGGTGGTGCATCTAGGAGAGGGAACTAATCTTACAGAGGCTGAAGTGAGAGAGGGGAGTTAAGCGCTGAAATGTAGCAAGGCCGCTGGGGCGGATGAAATTGTCTTTAGATATTGATTTCAAATTTTGGTACAAGGCCAGCAATGTGGAGGAGGGGATAAGTCGATTACATCGCCTCCAGTGTTCAACTGGTGCTTACGTTATCAATCCCGAAAGGATGAAAAGTAAAGTCGACTTCGTGGCATTTGAATTCAGAACGTAAAGCGCGAAGAAATGCCGCTAAGCATTTTCCTGGTGCGGTAACGATTCTGCCAGCTTTCCGCCTGAATTTGTCTTTAGATCTTGGATTTGCGGTGGGTCAAAGTTGGTAGCAAAAATAGGACAGTGAAAACAAATAAGAAGGGCTGCTAAGCCATAACGAGGTGAGGTGGCGAACGCTGGAGGAACAAGCTTTGACAGAAGAAAAGATAGGAGAGGAGCCAGACAAGAATGCGTGTGATCTGTGTGGCAAGACAGAAGCTCAAGTTAGGAAAAGAATTAGAGAAAGGATGAGAGAGAGAAAACGAAAAGGGGAGAAGGGGAGATAAAAAGAATTAGAAAAAGAAAAGAGAGGAAACGAAAGAGAGACTGACAACAGTATAGAGAGTCGCAGCAAAATTATTAAGATAAACTTACTTGGAAATGGATGCGTGGCTTTAAATCATATGATAATATAAATAATACACACACTCACACATACATATATATATAAACATATATATATATGGATATATACATAGATATGTACATACTTACATATATATGTATATACATATATATATATATATATATATATATATATATATATATATATATATATATATATATATATATATATATGGGTACAAGACGTCATAAAATGTAAACAACATGAGATACGAAATACGAAACGTGGAATACGAACTTTTTTGTGAACAACTAAAGAAACAAATGGAATACAAGACAAGTAACATAATGAACGACCCTTCATCAGTTGTCGGCTGTTTATCTACTCCACATTTTAAGCAATTATGAGAAGATGTGTAGTCTTCGAGAAAACAGTTGCTCCCGCAATGCAATAAATATATATATATATATATATATATATATATATATATATATATATATTATTTACATACATTTATAGATAGACAGACAGACAGACAGATAGATGGATAGATGGACAGACAGACAGATAGACAGATAGATAGATAGATAGATAGATAGATAGATAGATAGATAGATAGATAGATAGATAGATAGATATGTATATATGTTTATAAAAATTCTTGGAAAGCAAGAATTTATGTTAATTTACGCAAGATATATAATGAAACAATGTTGAATACAATCTTACAACGAATGAAGCACCTAACTTAACCTTGAAAAATACTAACAGTAAATGTTTGCTTGACGCACTATAACATATTGTACATTGGCCCTTAGTGCAATGAAATAAGGAAATGATAACTGGATAATGTAGTCCTTGACAAGGTAGTAACGGCTGAAATGCTTTTGATCATTGGCTTACTCAATCAGAAACTACTTGAGACCAAACAACGTGAAATGAAGCTAAATCTCAATAATTACATATCCTGCCGTTTCTCTGCGCATTTAAGTTTATTATTTTTGGTGAATGGAAATTAGGAAGTTAAAATAGTCACACATTCCTCAAGAGCAGTAGCTGAATATATTAAATGCATTTCATTCAATAATCGAAATTTAGATCACAGACCCGAAATGTAAGAACCTAGCTTGTTGCCTTACAAAGCTCGCCACAACAAATGAAGCAATAGTCAAAAGCAAAATGAGATTTTCGAAGTAACTTTTGTACTCACGATGTTAATGAAGAGAATATTTAAGAACACTTACTTACAGCATATGAAATCTGATACAGGTTATGATTAAGTAAAATACAACAAATAATTTAAGCAACAAAAAATAGGATATTGTGATGTGCATGTGTCTTTTCAGCAGACTAAAAGTGTAAGAAAAATAAATTGTTTCCGCATAATTCACAGTTTTTTCTCTGCAATACCCTTCATATAAAGGAACCATGACAATATTGATCGAAAGGTATATAAAATACCGTTAATTTGTTTTGGTGAGCATATGTTTGTCAAAAGCTTACAGCCATTAATTGTATAGCGAAATCAACACACAGCAAGATTGACCTTGTCCTCCAGCATTTATTGTTCAATAAAATATGTTCCGAATCTGTTCCGTTGTAATTTGTGACAACAGAGAAACCATTAAAATACATTAAAATTAGATTATCTCACTTCATAATAGTAGCGCAATTAACCTATTATAGGAGATCTGTCTGTTCTATAAATATTTATAGAGGTTACACAGTCAGAAATTGTGTGTAAAACAACTATCTCAATTATAAAATTTATTTACACGAAATATATGGTATATCATATCTTACTAAGTTTCATAGCAGCGTTAAAATATAAAGGACTTGCAAGTTTTCGAATTATTAAATCCAACTTTAAAATGTATTTATACTTATCAACCGGGCACAAACCAGACTAATCGTACACACACACAGAGATACACACAAACATACACGCACACACACACACAAAATAAATACATACATACATACATATATATATACTTACACACATGTAGTCAGGCCAGTAATGTCATCACAGGCTAATAAGACATGCAACTAGTATTATGTACACCAGTACAACCTGTTTCATGGTCGAATGGACAGCGACTAAACGGGCTTCTTCCCTTTAGTATTATGGTACTCTTCTGGGGAGGATGTCGGGACACCTAGCAGGATTGAAAACAAAGCCTGTCGAAGGCCGGATGAGATTCTTGGGGGCCCATGTCCATGCAGTTTCAAAGGCAATGGCAAACGACCCTCTCTGCCGAGAAGAAAAGTCAGGGCGAAGCAAGGCCATGACATACCATGTAGTGTCACCAATGCGCTGTAAAAGGGAACGATACTTGAGGGATACATATACAAATACTGATCTTTTATCTTCTATCTTTTATTTGTTTCAGCCGTTATAACACTTGGATGAAATTTTAGTCGAATGTATCGCCCCCAGTGCTTATTTTGTTTAAGCCTGATACTTGTTCCCTCGTTCTCTTTTGCCGAACCACACGGTTATGGGGGCGTAAACACACCAGCACCGGTCGTCAAGTGGTGGATGGGGACAAACACAGACACAAGGATATATATATATATATATATATATATATATATATATATATATATATATATATATGACGGGCTTCTTTCAGTTTCTGTGTATCAAATCCACTCACAACGCTTTAGTCGGTACGAAGCTATATAGAAGACATTTGCCCACGGTGCCACCTTGGCAATGAACCCTTTCCTCTACGTTGTCCTCTCATTAATATATACCATTCTCATTTTGCCTATTTGTTTTCCCTATTTGTCTCTGATGACGGAATATCTCATACTCGGGGATATCCCAGAAACACCTGTAAGACATTGGAATATTTCAATAATAATATCGTATACAACTTGAGATGTTTGCCTTTCCTCAATGTTTGTTGTCCTCTTTAACAATTATATATATATACACACACACATGCATATATATATATGACAAGTAGACAAGTAGATGCGCTGTGTTCTTGAACAAAACACTTCAGCTCACTTTGCTCTGCGATGTCTTCGACACCCGAAGACTGGTACACCGTGCCCAGTGATAGAGAGAGGGAGCTAATGTGTGTCCCGAATATTTGATCATGATATACAAATTACCTCTGAGAGTCGTTCTGCAAATAGCTGAAAGCTCATATATCGTCTTCGACGGGAATATATATTTATATATATATATACATACATATATATATATATATATATATATATATATATATATATATATATATATATATATATAACACACTATGAAGTTAATGATCCGGAAAATTATAAACTTAATAAAAATTAATTTCTGACGGGAGAACATATGGAAGTATATACTATTGTTTTATATTTGTCAGTCGCACCTATTGACTTTTTCTCTATCTGTATTTTTATGTCTGCTCCTTATTTTTCTTTTAAATGGGTCTTGTTAAGTTTAGAAGCCTTTGTGTCATTTGTGACGTGTTCCAAAAATATAGTTTCCCTCTCTATAAAATATTGACGTCATAGTCGAAAGAGGCTAGTCAGAAATATTTTAGGAAACTCCATTATATTTTGTTTTACTGTAAATCAGTTAATTTTGGCAGCAGACTATAAATCTAGACGCTAGATATATTTAAAATGCCTGATCAGTTGAAAGAGAAGGTTAGATGTCAATCTAAATTGTACCCAACTTGATAACTCTACATAATCCCTTCCCTGCTGCATAATTAGCCTCCTGTGATTCTAAGAACGTTACTCTCTAACCTTTGTTTCTGGAATTAATAATCGTAATTACCTATACCGTTGGGAATCCAAATATTTTAGATAATCTAAATCTTAAAAATAATCAGCAAACAAGTTCTTATCTATTGGATGCAAAGGTATATATACAGTTTAACTTTCACAGAATATAATCATGATAATCAGGAAGTAAATCTACTATATTTGAACAAGGATTTTATTCAGCGGCCAACAATTTGTAGTCTAACCCATCCTTATAGCCACTTTAGTGTTTAATTGGCGATAAAAGAGAACAAAGGAAAACTATAAACAAATAAACTAGTTAATGGAATGTTTCAAAAAGTATTACAATGCTCTCTTTTTCCATAAATGTCCCTTTTGTTTAACTGTAAGTCAAGTGTGTGCGCGCGCACGTGCTTGTTTGTGAGTGCGGTGTGTGTATATATATATGTAATTGTAAGTATATGCACATGCGTGTTCATCAACCAATGTATCATAATACATTCTATGTGTGTGTGTATGTGTGTATGCATGTATGTGTGCTTGTGTGTCTATGGAAGCGTGTGTCACACCTTATTTTCCGTTTGTTTGTCAACATTATTATTGCGTTCAATTATATATTTAAAGTTTATCATTTTCTCCTGTGATGAATGTCATCGACAGAACACAACGACCAATATGAAAGCCAACAGCCATGACATCTTTATAGACTATGTTGAAGCCCATAACTTTGCTTCGTTCAGTGATGTAACTTGGTTATATCATTAATCAAAACTTTCCCTCCTTCACCAAATTTCACCGTCACTATGTTTCATATTTCAATCGAATCTATGACTTTAGCAACAGTCTCAACTTGTTATATATTGCTTTCTTTTACCTACCCAACAAAAATAAAATCGGTATGTTTCTTTCAAAATTACTCACACCCTACTAGTCAACCAGCAGAGAGTCGAAATTTTACTATACAATGAATGTGATACATCCGATACTTTACCCTGAACTGGTCACTAATACAGTTGCCTAATGAACACCATTAATTAAAGAAACCGCCGCTATATAGAAATACAACTCTGGCGAAACCGGTCAAGTAAGATATTTTGTGCTGTATGGTAACAGTACGAATGTTAAGAAAATTCGGTAGGTGCTTCGGGGGTGCTTGTGTGGAGGCGTTATGCAACTGTATGTATGTATATAATACATATATCTGCATATAAATATGTGCGTGCATATGTTTCTATGTATATAATATATGTATCTGTATATATGTGTGTGCGTATATACATCACATATATATACACGCATATATATATATATATATATATATATATATATATATATATATATATATATATATATATATATATAATAAATACAGACACTCGCACAAACATACACACTCACACACGTACGCACACACATACAAGCAAACATACATACACAAACACAAACACACACACACGCACACAAACACACATATATATATATCCGAGTTTGTATGACTGTGCATAGAACAATATATTAATCAATGAAATTCCATCTTATTTTGATTTTCACGCGCTATTATTTGCAATTTAAACAATTTTACAATTTTAAATTCTTACAATATTTAAATAAACTTGTACTTTCATGTGGTACACAATCATCAGGTTTATGTACTGACATTCGTGCTCCACACTTGACAACTGTAGCAAAATAGTTGGCTTTATCCATTGGATACCTCACCACCGAGTTCTATAATTTGTTGAATGATAATTTTATAAACTTTGTTATGACTACATGTTTCCAGATGGTTGCTTAAAGGTATCTGACGACATCAGGAACCCTTATATGGTGTCGGTGCACACGTGAACATTCTGATAATGCATTCCCAGTCTGACCAAGTCGAGTATTTCATGCAGTAAATTAAATTTCTGCTTTTGCAGTTCATATATATATATATATATATATATATATATATATATATATATATATATATATATATATATATAATTTAGGAAAACGAATTTCAAAATTAATCAAGTACAACCCTTCAGAATCACATGCATTTGCATATCGCAAATTGGAGTCTTATTTATCATATATTTATATATTTATGTAGAAATATACAAAGTATCTAATAAAAGTCAATAATAATTCAGATTTGTGGATTAATAGATATGCGGGTATTCTATTTCAAATAATACAAAAAAAAAATCTAATGAGTATATCTGAAAGTAAACTCATGGTAACCATTTGCACATCATGAAATAATACTTAAAAGGACATAACCATTGTACCAGCAAGGTATATACTATACTTCCTTAATTATCTCTTAGTTTAGTCAACACCAAATTAATTAAATATAAAGGAACTACACGCGTTTGAGTATTAGAAGATTACAATATATATACATACTTACAATTGTATACATACATACATACATACATACATATATATATATATATATATATATATATATATATATATATATATATATATATATATATACGTATTTGGAATCATCAGATTTACAATTATTCCAGCACATCTTCAGGTTCTTTTTCAAAATATTCTAAATAAAATTCTACACCCCTTTAAAAAATAATCAATAAAAGATTAAAAATTAAAATAAAAAATAAAAAATTAAAATTATACTTTGTAATAAATATGAATTCGTATATATATATATATATATATATATATATATATATATATATATATATATATATATATATATATATCAACCTTGTAAAGTCAAGGATATAATATCAAATACAAATTATATTATATAACATTATACTTCAGAATAAAGTGTCTGTATTCAAATATGAAATACAACAAGAAAAATTCAAATACATATCTTACTTTTTTGCTGGTAGCAGGATTAGTTTTCAAAATGGTGATTAGAGGAAGAAGATAGCAGGGAACTATGGGAATTTAAAGGTGATTAGTACCAAGGGGGGTAATTATACTATACATAGTTTTAATTTAAAATATCCTGTATTATTATCTTCAATCTACCTATGTTGTGAGATATATATAATTTGTTATTATATAATTTTAGTAATATTTAATTTATTTATCCATTTGTATAGTCTATTCAAGTGCTGTAGAAATAAAATTGTGTTGATATTTGTTTCAAGATTGGGTTTCAGTATTTCATTTTATTGAAGGCAAAATTACTTTTGTGCCTACATTTTTCCACGTTCATTATATGTGTTTAATATTTCATCTCCAGACTGTAGTAGTTTCATAAATTCTGTTATGCATAATAAGCACATTTTTCCCAATACTATAGGAGTGGTCTCTACCTATTGTGCTCCAATTAAGGGTGTACTCACTTTTTCTAGATTTTAATTCCCATATATATTTAGTTAAGCTGTGGACTTACTTATAGTAGGATTTTTGAAGTTCTGGTAGTGTTGGGATATTCTTTTTTTTATTCCATTAGCTTTTGATCCAATATAAGAGTTATTCATAATTTTATTATTATTGTTCTTAGAGCTTACTATACATTTATAAATTATATTATTAATATTACAATTATTAGAGAGTTTACATTTAGTCTTATCACGACATGAACATTTTTCTATATGTTGATTAAGACTTCTACCACTATCGGTTATATTATTGTTAGAGCTATTATTTATTATGCTATTATGATAATTATTTAATTTCTTATTATTATAGAGGAAATGATATTACCTACATTTCTCGATGTTTAGTATCCCACTCTTATGGTTATATTGGAAAATATATTTGAATAGCTGTTGTCGTTTTTGAAAATCATTTTTACAATTTTAAGTGTCTCTTTAATAATATTAGTCATCACGTCATCCGGATACGGAATAATTAACCACATAATATCCTTTTTATTTTTTATATTTTTTATATTATCATTATTAGACATCATCAGTATTAAATTGTTCTTACGTATATTATATCTCTGCTTGTATAGTTTCCTATGTTTTTACTATTGCTCATATTCTCATTATCAATATTACTAATATTATTGTAGACATTAATAACGACTATATTGTTTTTATCTTTATTTAGCTTGTTATATTTTCTTTTATTATTATTCATATTTATACAGTTAGAATTATTATTAGTTTTAAGATTACTTGTTATATTATTATTGTTAATGTTTTCGTAATAATTATACAATTGTATATAATAGAGTTATATCCTGCTTCTTTAAATGCTCTATTATAATATGGGGCATGTTTATTAAAAGTGTCATAATCTGAGGATAGCATAGATATTCTTTTGCCTATATTATCTATACAAGCTTCTTTAACTGATCTAGGATGGTTACTTAAAGAATTAATATAAGTTCATTTAACTTGTTAGTGACTAGATTACGGTTGACGTCGAGATAATTTACTGCATAATGCTCATTCTCTATAGATATCCCAGCAAAAAAGAAAGATATGTATTTGAATTTTTCTTGTTATATTTCACATTTAAATACAGACATTTTTATTCTGAAGTATAATTTTATATCTTATAATTTGCATTTGACATTATATACTTGAATTTACAAGGTTGATATATATATATATATATATATATATATATATATATATATATATATATATATATATATATATATATATATATATATATATATATCCAAGGTTTCAAATTTGTATGTTTAAAAATGTAGAGACTCTCAACACGACCGATCTTTATTCCATTTATTTAATTATTTACAATTCGATGTCAACATTTCTGTGCCCAACTCTATCCAGCGACTGATCCGTTGGATGTCTGACGTTTGGCACTTCCTCAGGAATGGCTTCCATCAGAACAAATTACGAAAAAACACAATTAACGATCATAACAGATTATTAAAATACTTGACTATACCTCCATGCTGCCTTCATTTATTTTGTTTACTATATACAGGGGAGGTAAATCCTTAATGTTTCCAATTGCTACCGCTCTCCTGTGAATGTCTACTAGATTAATTTATTTTATTTATTTATTAATTTATTTATTAATTTATTTATTAATGACACCAGCTGTATTAAAAAGGAACATTTCTTGGACTACATAATTGGGCAGAAAGTTTGTGGCGCCTTGCCTTCTGGTTAGTCATTGAACGGACTTCCAGGCCATCAAATATAAATCCGGTGCACGTGTGTGTGTGTGTGCGTCCGTGTGTGCGTCTGTATACCAGATCTATGAACGCGTAGATGTGGGTGTCTGATGCCTATGCTTGTGTATGAGCTATGCGTGTGTGCATGGAGGGATTCGCATGAATGTAAGCTGGAGTGTGGGTGAGAGCTGAGGGCATCAGCTTGTTAGTGCGTATGTGCGTGTTTGCTGGAATGTGTTGATGTATGGGCGCGGCTGCGTATCAGATATATGTCCTAGCATGCTTTCTAAGATGGATACGGCTGTATACCAGCTAAGTGTGAATAATTACGTGCAGAAATATTTGAATGTATATATGAACTGTGCATATCAGCTGTGTGTGAATCACTTGTATGTGTTAGTGTGCGTAAGCGCATGCACGAATATTTGTGCATTAATGCCTGCTTTATACGCGGATGTGCGTGTGCGTGTGCATATATATTCTCATACTCGTTTACTTGTTTCAGTCATTTGACTGCGGCCATGCTGGGGCATCACCTTTAGTCGAGAAAATCGACCCCAGGACTTATTCTTTGTAAGCCTAGTACTTATTCTATCGGTCTGTTTTGCCGAACCGCTGAGTTACGGGGACGTAAACACACCAGCATCGGTTGTGAAGCGATGTTGGGGGGGACAAACACACACTCATATATATATATACATATATACGACGGTCTTCTTTCAGTTTCCGTCTACCAAATCCACTCACTAGGCTTTGGTCGGCCCGAGGCTATAGTAGAAGACACATGCCCAAGGTGCCACGCAGTGGGACTGAACCCGGAACCATGTGGTTGGCAAGCAAGCTACTTACTACACAGCCACTCCTACGCCTATATATGCATGCTTTTACTATTTAAGTGTGCCAGCATGAAAGATGTATGTTAGTGTAGTTGCAACAGTTTTACTTGGTGTGGGTGGTGGAATCTGGCGTTGGATTGAGAGTTGATGGTATAAGAGGGAGAAAGAAAGAGGAAGAGAGAGAAAAGCATACGTACATATATGTATATGTGTATGTGCGGGCACAAACACACACATACATCTATACTGAGTATGTAATCCTTAAGTGTAATATAGGGGGAGGGGCTCGCGCGGCGAAATGGTCCACACGATCCTCTGTATTTATATTAGGAATCCTGTGGACAGCTTTACAACGCGACACACCCCCATATTACATGTAAGGATCACAAACCTAATTTCCTCTCCATCCCCAAATGCAGGTTGTTCAAGACATCTAAAAGCGGGATAGACATTGTAAGGAAGAGCTCTTTAATAGCATTAACTCAGATACCAGAAGAGACACGGGGTTGTTGGAATGGGATTTCATCGCAGCTGGGATCGAATAGCTTTGCAGTATCGGGAATAAATCCGCCTGCAGAGTCACACAGTTTGACATCATGGACTTCTGCCTCTCCCTCTGGTTTTCGCTAAGCATTTCATTATTATAACCGACCTCAATGTTAGAATCGTCATGATCGCCAGAAAGTCAATTATGGCTCACTTCAGTTCTCTCTGAGTGAAGAAAGAAGGCGATCCACTGATCAATATTTTTATAGGGAGCTACGACGGGATTGAGATTGCCGATCGCCTTTGGTTACTTAACTTGGATACCCTGAAGAAATGTACACAATTTTAATGGGAGGATAGACTGGCAATATCAAGTTAGATAAACGGCCACACTATTGATAAGTTTAGGAAGAATAAATATAAATATAAATATTCAAAGAACTTAGTCTGTTTATAGTACTTAATATCAACTTGACCAGAATTGTCAGATCTATCTCTGCGAAAGACTACATATTCTAACCTGCAATATTTGTGAACAGGAAATGTGAACCAGCTAACAGCTGCCATCGGAGTACATCCTCCTGGTAAACTTGAAACCACTGTTTGCCAAGAAGCCAGATATACCACATTAATATTGGTTGCACTGTAACACTTGCTGTCCCAGAACCAAGGATAACTAGTGATACCTTCGCAAACCACAATCTGACTTCTACCGTCGTCTCTATATACGTGGATGTGCGCGTACACTCATACATCTGTATATGTATGCTATTCCTCTCTTTCGTTCTCCCCCTAACACCACAGAACTTCAAGCCAACGCCAAATACCCCCAATAACCAGCGAAGCTCTTGCATATATCTATCATCCTTGTACATGTAAATAACATAGCAAAAGCATGTATAAATACATATGTACACGCACACGCACATATCAGTTAAAAACACGAACGCACGCATGTATGTCCTCCCAAACGCGCACCTATTCATACATACATACATACATACATACATACACCTATAAGTGCAAGAGTGCACATAACTCTCGTAACTAATCATTCATACGCGCACGCACCCAACATGCATCCTAAACACGTACGAGCACGCAAGTATCTACACGTGGCTGATACGCATCAGACACTCACATCTACGCACTCATACATCTGGTGTACACACACATTTCTAGAGAAGTACACACAAATACATACACATACATACACACAAACAAACCCTCGCCAGTCATATATTTGGCGGCCCACAAGTCCATTCAAAGACTAGCGTGATAAAAAGCTTCCTGTCCAGCTTCTTAATCCAAAAATTTCTCATTTATAATGACATAGGCAAAAGATTCCTGTGTCTCTTAGATTCTCCTGTAAATCACAGGTACAGAAAAATATTCAACAGGCGTTCAGTCAAATCATCATATAGCTGCTGTCCCAATATTACAAAGAGTCTACTCCAAGTGTAACTCTCGAATCAGAGGAACTTGTCCACTCGACTAGGTGATAAACTCCGTCATATATAGGTCAGAAGTTACGGCAATGCTAGATGATGAAATAACTGAAAAGAAGAGTTACATTGGATTACGGGTTGGTGACTTCAAAAATCGTTCATCTGTCTTCTCTTCATGGAAAAATGTGTATCATAAAGCTTTTAATATGGTATACAAATTGGGACTTAGCTAAATTGATTAGCCAAATTTGCATAACGACGCGCATAACGTATTGAGATAACCTGAAACGCAAGATATATATTTTTTAAATAAACAGTATTGTAGACGGAGGAGACAAAGTGGGTATATTATAATTCTGGAGGGACAAGCATCTTTTGTCTATTTAGACTAAACCCCAGTAAAACATCGTAGTATAGGACTTTTTAGCGCAGTGCTCTATGTGAGCTACATATATTACGCCACAATGCTAAAGTCGTATTTCGTTACTTTCTGAGCTCAGCGTTCAGATCGCAACGACTTTGCCTTTCGTATATTTCGAGGTTAATATATAATGCACCATTCGAAATTTTATTTCTTCTTTCCTTTTTCTATTTTGTGTTGTTTTTTTTTTGTTTTTGATGTAGCAATTCTTTTGGTTATTTTTTGATATACTTATGATTACAGTAGCTTCCTTACAAGTGAAATATGCAAACGTTTATCCATCTGAAATCAAGGAATAATATGATGAGTAATTTTGCTTGTAATGTACTCTCGTTAATTATTCGAAAATGTTAAAATTAATGGCATCACTAACCCGAAAGGATATACCAATTAAGTGAATAAATTTTATGGAAATCTATATTTAGTGAGGTTAAACATGCCATTCATATGTAGCTGGTATTCTCTTTACTACTAATAATCTTCCAATGTAAACATACGTCTTCAGTTAGACCGAAACATCTTGAGAATTGACTCCGTAATTTCCAGAAAAAAATTTAAATATTACTCATTAATTAATATTAATTTTCTGCAAAACATGTTTATTTCGATTTTTAATGCTCTATTTATTACTTTTCGTACCAAAACATAGTTATTGATTTACATGCAGAGGACGTCTTTAAATTACTTAGTTTCTAGGCAAATGTATATTTCGAAGCTAAAACTTTTACAACGTCATACATTTATTTAATAATTCTTTATTAACAACCTCAGGAAAAACAGTAAAATATATGTCCATCTAAGCAATTGAAAACAAGACCTGAACATGCCATGAATTTTTTCCTAAGTGTACCTTTAAATGTTACATGGCAATTATTAACATGGATTTTACTTCTCGTGTTTGAAAAAGAATTTCTTTTTTAATGTTAGCCAGAATTAAACAAATAGACAGGGAATATTTTCTTGCCTTGCTAGCTAAATCGTAGAACGAATTTTAATAATAATGAGGGCATGTTCATACAATATTACAGAAATTGTGTGTTTTTAATAAATTTTCATTATAAGAGTGAAACACCGAGTAAAATTAATTTTTTAAACCGGAGATATATAAATTAACCAAAAGAGAAGGCGTCTTTAATGCCATTATATTCTTCAACTACATCGATTAGACTAGAAATATTTCGGTTTCCAAACCACATTTGGCTTAGTATTCAACACAGTATAATGCATATGAATGAATTAAACAGTGAAAATAACTTGATACTTCAGTTATAACAAGAAGACTGTAGCACAGCTGGAATAAATTGCATAAATAACAAACACAATGAGTGTTATTTAAAGTCACTCAATAAATAATATTACACAGAAAACATTATTTCAGTTTGTTTGAAATTGTTAAAATTTGTCTTTAACTAAAAATGCTAATTTCCGCGAACATTCACTGTTCGCAAATAGCGCTTAAACACGATTTTTCTCATATGAAGTCGCAAAAAATTTTGAGAAAATACTTTGTTGTTGTGTCTTCCAAAATATTTCATCTTTGAACATATTTTAAAGACACGACATTCAGGAAAACTTTTTCGTTTTCAAGATAGAATATTTTCTCACTGAAAAGAAGAAAATATTTTGCATGATATTGCAATGAGACTGTTGCAATACTTAAGGAAGGCAATACACGTAAACATTACTAAACTGAGCAATCGACTCAATCTTCTCTTTTAACCGAAGAGCTATTTCTAGAGAAATATGAATGATTGAAATAAAGTATTTAAACACAGTTACTTGTAATATTGAAACTGCATCCAGAAACGTTAGTACAACGGGCAAATTGCTTAGTAGTATTTCGTTTGTCTTTACGTTCCGAGTTCAAATTCTGCCGAAGTCGGCTTTGCCTTTCATTCTTTTAGAGTCGATAAATTAAGTACCAGTTTCGTACTGGGGTCGAAATTGCACCTGAAGTTATTTTAGGAACAGCTTCTTTCATAACGAATTAAGGAAAATGCTTAACTTATAGAAAATGAGTATATACTTGCATGACAGTCACAGCTATTTGGATTCACAAACAAGAGGAAAAGTACTCGGTAAAATAGAAAAAAAGTAGAGTGAAGATATATATTTATTGTAAATACCAACATTACTTTCTGCTGCTGCTCGAGATTTCGCTTTACACATTGCTTATAAGGCATCTAAAGATTACATTAAAATAATTTTATTTATCTGTCAAATTACCTCTCGATACATAGGTTTGCATGTATGTATACACCAAGTCAGTGAGGTATTGTCCGTACAACTCAAAGAGAGTTGAATAAAATCAAAATAAGGAACAGGATATCCAGAGGTGATGTATTACAACCGTTTCAAGCGACTCTATTTAAATGCAAGGCTATCATCAGCTGCATAAATAAATAGAATTATTTAATCAGCTGAACACATTAATATAATTTTACATAAATTCTCTAATAGAACAAGAAGAGGGGAAAAGTCCATGTTGCTACTAATGTAGCTCAAAATATAATTAACTTTTAAAAATTGTATGAAGACCGTAAATTAAGATGTTAAGTACCAGTTAAAGGAGCAAGACACTAATAAAACCAATGATGTTAATACTGAGGAAATTATTCTCTCGGGTACAATAGATGATCGTATATAAACAATATTGTTATATTGTATGAAGATAATATTTAAGATTTCTAAAAATGATATTATAACCAGAATAGATAAACTGTGTATATATAACAATTTCCAATATTAGAAAGGGAAGATTACATAGAATTAGTTTAATATTCATTCCTGTACTTAATTATTTACTTATAAGGGGATTTCTATAAAGATTGCTCTGGGCATTTCCTTATGGAGTACTGCAGCGATAAATCATAATATCTTTATATTAATTTTAAGCTAAGAATCAGAAAAAAATTGGAAAAATAAGTTGTGCACAGATACATACACATATTAAACTATGTGCACACATGCAAATATACACAAATATTTGTACTTTATTATGGGTATGTTATAATCAACTTATATAGACGTAATCCACTTATATAGACGAAACATACTACATGTATATATGTATATGTAGACGTAACACGCTACATGTATATATATGTATATAAATATATATATATATATATATGTATCTATATATTTATATATATATATAGACATACGTATATGTGTATATATATATATATATATATATATATATATATATATATATATATATATATATGTATGTGTGTGTGTGTGTGTGTGTGTGTGTGTGTGTGTGTGTGTGTGTGTGTGTGTGTGTTAATATTTTCATACACGCGTATATTTTTCTATATACACCCAGGCCTAGCACCCATTTTGGAGGGAAGGGATAGCCACAACATAACTCAAACCAGGCATTCCATTCATTTCCCAGCTCAAAGAGGAGAGCCCCGTTCTATGCTCGCGTGAAGGCATAGAACGCAACCCTCAATATCAGCAGTGGAGCCCGACAGTATATGCTGGTTTTTCCCAGCCGCATCATGCTGGTTCCGTACTCCTATCAAATTTACACCCCCGTCCACAAACACTCTCCAGGCTTTCCTATCATAAATTCTCTTACTTCTCTCACTCCAACACCTCTCACCACCAAGCTTTCCCTAATCCATCCATCCACACGAACCGAGGTCTGCCTCTGGCTCTGCTGTCTACGACTTCTGCATTCATCACCGTACTTACTATCCATTCCTAATACATCCACTCCATGTGGCCAAAACACCTCGACATTCGTTTATCCATTTTGGTTGTTAATTTTTCTCTCATCACCTCGTCATTCATCATCCTGTCCATCTGTGTCACACCAACCATAGCCCTCAAACATCTCATCTCAAACACATCTCGTAGCCTTCTTTCCGCCTCTTTCAGCCCCCCCCCCTTCTCTGCGTCTTATAACATTGTTGGTACAACCACGCCCTCATATGCACCTCATTTTGCCTTCATACTCAATCGTTTATTTCTTCGCATACCTTTCACAACTCCAAGTATCACAACTTCACAACTCCAAGTATCTTGCTCCTTTCCCTCACTCTATATCCCAACCTCTCATCCGCCGTCGCATGTAATTCCAGATACATAAAAACACTCACCTCCTCTAACATTTCACCATTTATACTCACATCTATCCTACCAGTCATTCCATCTCTCAAGCATCTCATCACCTTACTCTTAGCTACATTCACTTTCAGTTTCCTCCTCTCAGACACTCTTCCAAACTCCACCACCAGTCTCCTCAGCTACTCTTCTGAATCCGCCACCAGTGTTGTATCATCAGCAAACAACAACTAACTCACCTGCCATTTCTCTCCATTTTCTCCCACCATTTGAGCTCCCCCACCCAACGTTCAAGCATTTACCTCTCTCACCAGACCATCCATATATAAATTAAACAGCCACGGAGACAACACAACCCTGTTTAAACCTTGCCTTCACATGAAACCACTCACTTACTTCACCACCTACACTAACGCACGCCCTATTTTCTCTATAAAAACTGTGTACAGCTCCGCCCTAGTTACTCTATAAAAGTGATCTTCTTATAGCGCATATAATTTATATAGCGTGTATATATATATAAGTGGCTTGCTTACGAACCACATGGTTCCTGGTTCAGTCCCACTGCGTGGCACCTTGGGCAAGTGTCTTCCACTATAGCCTCGGACCGACCAAAGCCTTGTGAGTTGATTTGGTAGACGGAAACTGAAAGAAGCCCGTAGTATTTATGTGTGTGTATATATATATATATATATATATATATATATATATATGTGTGTGTGTGTGTGTGTGTGTGTGTGTGTGTGTGTGTGTGTGTGTCTGTGTTTGTCCTCCCACCATCGTTTGACAATCGGTGCTGGTGTGTTCCGGTCCCCGTAACTTAGCGGTTCGGCAAAAGGAGACCGATAGAATAAGTACTAGGCTTACAAAGAATAAGTCCTGGGGTCGATTTGCTCGACTAAAGGTGCTGCTCCAGCATGGCCGCAGTCAAATGACTGAAACAATTAAAAGAGTATATTATATGTATGTTTTGTGTGTTGGCACCCCGTCGCTTACGACGTTGAGGGTTCCAGTTGATCCGATCAACGGAACAACCTGCTCGTGAAATTAACGTGCAAGTGGCTGAGCAGTCCACAGACACGTGTACCCTTAACGTAGTTCTCGGGCATATTCAGCGTGACACAATGTGACAAGGCTGACCCTTTGAATTACAGGCGCAACAGAAACAGGAAGTAAGAGTGAGAGAAAGTTCTGGTGAGAGAGTACATCAGGGTTCGCCACCACCCGAGCCGGAGCCTCATGGAGTTTTTAGGTGTTTTCGCTCAATAAACACTCACAACGCCCGGTCTGAGAATCGAAACCGCGATCCTATGACCGCGAGTCCGCTACCCTAACCATTGGGGCATTGCGCCGCCACTTGTATGTATATATGTATGTATGTATGTATGTATGACAACAGCACAACACATAGTAACGAAAATTATTTGTGGATGGAAATGTATACACTTTATTAATGTATGACATGTTTCTGCATTGTACATGTTCATTCGTGAGGACATTTTCATATTCATAAAATATTATTGAAGGTTATTCACAATACCTATGAGTCTTGAGTTGGCCTCCATTACATGCGTATGCTTTGTGAGGTAGTCACACTAATAATTGCGTCACAGAGTCTCGAGACCCACATTCGACCACTGTCAGGAAATACAGCAAATCTGAACTTAGAGAATATTACAGTGTCTCAAAATGCTAGTGGTCTTTCCACCATCTCACTATCCCAATATTTTCTCCGCTTGATGTTGACTGGTCGAAGAAGTGGCTTCCTTCTTGCTGTGTTACTATAATAATTACGAATTACAAATTACAATTGTAGCTAATAGATTTTTTAAATGTGATTAATATAATAAATCTATTACTAATAATGATTAGTGTGTATACCAGAAATAGATTCACTGAGTGAATTATGAATTTCTTTTTTTAAGGACTGAGTAAGTACATATGATCGGCAACAAATATGTATATAAACAATAGATTCAAAGAAATGAACAGAGATACTTGAAAATAACGGAAGTAAATTGGTATGAATAGACAAACCAGAAACCTATCGATAAATTACGTATATAAACTCTGAAAAGACAGTACACCTCTTTAAGAAAATCGTAGACGGCAACTCAGCAGGCACTAAATATTGCTTATAACGATAACAAAATAATATATTCATAAAAAAGATTTAAGCTACAATATTGATGTTAACACATTCTGGTTGCCAAACTAATGATAAATGATCTAAAGCGAGACCGAAGGGTATGAATTAGGGCAGACGTTAGATAACTATTATCTTGAATTTGATCTAAAATGCGATGTAGTCCAAACGAGAAAAAAAATATCATAAACAATACAGTATAGTTAATTGCACCGCTCTTAATGTGAATTTTATCCTCTCTGTTATCTTCGTAGATTGTTGTGAACTGATAATGTTAAAATGAACTTTTTTTTAATTATTTCCCTCGTGTTTGTTCTATCATAAGTGAAACACAAGAGGCGAGGATGAGGCATGAGCTTTCTTCAGTCAAATCTAATGTTTTATTAGGTGGCGGGGGGGGGGGCTTGCTGTGACGACCCACAAATAACGTCCAGTGCGTTTTTCGTTTTCTTTTTACTTTCGTCTTTCTCTGAGATGTGCTATGACGATTCACAAGTAACGCTTAAAATGTTTAACGGAGCATTCTGATTGGTGTAAAATGGTAAATGTCTTTAAGTAAATATCAGACCAGCAAAAAGTATTAATGATAATGTCTATAGATTTCCATCCACGAGTCATTTTCGTTATTATTATATCATTCTAAGTTGTTAGGATGTATAACCATCCGATAGGATTACACTGGAAGATGGGAATAACAGGTGGTACCCGACCACAAGAAGGATACTCTTCCGAATTGTTCGCCTT
>NC_142935.1:74136612-74144112 GCF_046866305.1 Octopus bimaculoides
GGAAACAAACATTGTAAAAAAATTACGGTGTTATCAAAATTAACGCTCAGACTAGTGGTTTTAAAAGATTTTGTGTTTATTTTTTAAAGAAATAGATTAGACGTTTCCTTTATTATAAGACGTGTGGTCCGAAAACGCTCGTTGTGGAAATATTATCTGTTTAGAAAAAATATAACGACATAGTGCTGCACTTTGTCCATTTATTCAGAAAATATGGGAAGTAATTTTATTCTGAATTTTATCTTACATTTCATTTTATGCAGTTTCATTTTAACCGAGATAACTAACTGCAGATGAAACCTGAGCTTATGTTATATTCTATTTCTTCGCAAAATATTTCATTTTAACAGTCTTAAATTCCTGAAGTGAGGAAGTTAAGATCTCATAAACCAACACAATACACAGAAGAATATGATGTAAAAATAAGGGACAAAAATGACTTCTTATGCAAAGTTAAATATGTCGTTGCATTTACGTGTTTGCGAGTGCTTACAACTGCCGCGCTAAAACTGAACTGTTTGCACAAAATCTAACGCTTCTTTCGGTAGAATAAGGTCCCAGGGCTGAAGCCCTTAATTGCGTAGTGTTATTCAACAATCAAATTCTTTTGCAGACCCTAAATGTCCTGGTCGGGTCGTAGTGCTTGAAAGGACAACGATTTTACTGAGTGGATAAAATTTCGTCTAGCGCGCAGTGAGGTGTGGTACAAGGCCTCCAAAAAGTACTCTTCATTATACTTGATCGTTAACCCAGAGTCATTGGAGAACCTTGACACAGACTCATCCAGGAAAGCATTTTGTGATCTTGCCAAGATCTTGTTATTAATAATAATTTAACAAATTATGATTTGTTAATTATTTTTATTACTGGTACTTTGATTTTATCATTATCTCTTATTAATACCAGTATTTATTTGGTATATTTTTTTTCTCGAGCTGACAGTAATGAAAGATAAATATGACCTCAGTGAAATTTCCAATCTAAACGCATTTTTCACGTTCCTCTAACGATTTCTCCAATACACCGATGACAACAACAACGAAGGTGATGATGATGATGATGATGATCCATTTTAATGTAGGCACAAGACCTGAAATTTGGTGCGGAGGTGCTAGTTGATTACATCCATCCCAGTGCTCAGCTGGTACTCATTTTATTGCCACCCGACGTTAAAAGTCAAAGCCGATCTCGGCGGAATTTGAATTCAGAACATAAAGATGAACGAAATGCCATTAAGCATTTTGGCCTCAGTGCTGACGAATCTGTCAACTCGCTGTAAAATTCTTTCAAATGTAGGCACAAAAATAAGAATTTCTACAATCGGAACAAAGCCTGAAATTTTGGGGTGGGAGCTAGTCGATTATATCGATCCCAGTGCTCGATTGGTACATATTTTATCGATTCCAAAAGGCAAAGTTGACGTCGATGGAATTTTAACTCAGAGCGCTAAAAGCTGGAAGAAATACCACTTTTGTCCAAGACGCTAACGATTCTGGGCAAATTGACAAAAACTTTAGTCGAATAAATTGTATCTTGTTCTTCACAATTTCTTTATTCCATTGATCTGGAGGATGAAAGGCAAAGTTTACTTCCACGGGAATTTAAATTCAACAAGCAATTATCGTAACTAAATATCCTTTTCTACTCTAGGTACAAGGCCTGAAAGTTTGGGGGAGGGGGCCAGTCGATTAGATCGACTCCAGTACGCAACTGGTACTTAATTTATCGACCCCGAAAGGATGAAAGGCAAAGTCGACCTCGGCGAAGTTTGATCTCAGATCGCAATGATAGACGAAATACCTCTAAGCATTTCGCCCGGCGTGCTACCGTTTCTTATTTCTTTATTGCCCACAAGGAGCTAAACATAGAGACAAACAACGAAATACAAAGAGATTAAGTAGATTACATCAATCCAGTGCGTAACTGATACTTAATTTATCGACCCTCAAAGGATGAAAGGCAAAGTCAAACTCGGCGTAATTTGAATTCAAAACGTAAGGATAGATGAAAAACCGCTAAGCATTTCGCCCGGCGTGGTAACGTCTCTACCAGCTCGCCGCCTTACCGTAATTAAATATCATAAAACATTTGTCAACGTCATGAAAGTGGTGATGGTGGTGGTAGTTACAGTCGCAGCAGCAGTAGCAGGAATAGGGGCAGTCGCAGCAGCAGCAGCAGCAGCAGCAGCAGCACCGGCAGCAGCAGCAGTAGTAGTAGTAGTAGTAGTAGTAGTAGTAGTAGTAGTAGTAGTAGTAGTAGTAGTAGTAGTAGTAATATATGTGCATTGCAGTTTACAAGTTTACAATTGCTTCAAAAGGAAAAGATCAAATTACACAGGCCGGGGCAAGCAATTGCGTTTCCTTCGTGATTTTCATAGTGTAACCCACCTATAACATGCCATTAAGCTTGTAAAGAAAGAAAATTTGCATCCTTTTTGATGCAAAATTAGGGTGGAAATAAGGCCTCTTGGGCGCTTTTTTCCTATGCATTCACAATATGGTAATAACCAACAAGTAAATCTCATAAAGTTCATAAACATAATACGATGAAATTTTCAGTCTTAATAACATCCCGATAATGAATTCCGTGATATTTCTGAATATTTCTGAATGGAAAAATCTCTAGTGAGGAAAACGTGCTGAACAATAGTTTGTAAGAGATGTTGACCTAAATTTCTTCATGCATACTCATGAATACCTATTGCCCTAACAATATAATTACCAAAATACTAATTATCTCTATTAAAAGTTACTGAAGGAGATATTACTCGTGACGGTTTATGCGTTTTCTTCTTTTATAGAATGGAGATATGTGAGATACTGTGATGTGATACTTGATATAGTGATATTTACGGGATTACGATAACGAAGTTTGTCGTTCTTTATTAAGTGCACAATGTGTTGTTCTGATATTTTCAATAGTTTACATTAAAGCATAAAGGATACGTAGCGAACTGTACCGTAGAGAAATAGTGTGAGCTCGTGTTTGAAGAGTATTTACGTTTTGCCAATGAATAATAACTTTATTTCAATTTTGTAAAAGAGTTGAATTGCTTTATATCACGTTATGTATATAAGTAGTAATACTATTAGATTATCGATTTTTATTTATGACAAGAATGTAAACATCTGTGCATTCTGGGTGGTTAGATGTTTGTTCCCAACCGCATGGTTCCGGGTTCAGTAACACTACGTGGCAACTTCGAGAAAAATCTTCTACTATAGCACAGGGCCGACCAAAGCCTTTTGAATGAAATTGATCGCCAGAAGCTGAAAGCCCATCCACATTGTTCCGGGTTCAGTCCCACTATGTGGCACTTTGAGGGAGTAACTTCTACTATAACGTTGGGCCGACAAATGCCTTGTTACGGAATTTGGTAGACGGTCGCATATATATATATATATATATATATATATATATATATATATATATATATGTTGGTGGATGTGTCTGTTTCCCCACCACCACCACCACCATAACTTGACAACCGATGTTGGTGTGTTTACGTCCCTGTAACTTAGCAGTTCGGTAGTAGAAACAGATAGAATAAGTACTAGGCTTACAAAAAATCAGTCTTGGGGTCTATTTCTTCGACTAAAATTCCTTTAAAGCGAGGCTCCAGTATGAATTCAGTCAAATGACTGAAACATGTAAAGGAGCAAAATAGTAAGAGAGTAAACGAATCTGTATATATATATATATATATATATATATATATATATATTTCTTCCTCCGTTTTTCCCTTCTTTGGACCTTCTTTGTTTCCGACGAAGAGCTCCGCTCGAAACGTCATATTCTCTTTCTTTCCTTTCCCGGGCGTCTAGTAACACAATCTGTATCACGTTGTTTTTTTGTCTTTTTCCTTTTTTGAACTTATATATATATATATATATATATATATATACACACACTACACAGACACATATAAACCAATATGACTCACCATTTACTTCGGATTTTTTCTGATTTTTCTATCTCCATGTTGTATCATTAATTTCATACAAATTATCGAAATGGTTATTCTTTATTTTCATATATATAACATATAAACACGAATGGTTTATACTTTATTTGACAGCCACTCGTTGTAAGCTTTAGAAAGCACTAACTTTATACAACCTTGATACCTTGGACCTATGGTTCAGCTGTGATATACTTATTTCACCCTGGTTCTTCCTGACGATTATATCAAGGGTAAATGTGCTTGTAGAAATGAAAACAGGAGTAGGAAGCGGGAATTACAGGGGTATGCGTATACATACATACACCCCCCCACACACACACACACACACTTACACATACATACATACATGTATATATATATAATATAGATTTAATCAAAAGATTAAATGAGGTACTTAAAATGTTTGAGGCACCAGAATTTGGTAGGATAAAAACCAAAAACAAAATCAAGAGATTTGGTGAATAAAATTTGAAGTTAAGCAACAAAAATTCAATAGGTTATAGCAATACGTACGTTTCGTACAAGCTCCATTTATTCATGTAGTGATAACACTACAGAAAATACAATGAAACTGTACTCCTCAGCTGCATAAAGGAACTTCATTTTTGAAAGTCATTTTGAAGATGTTTGCAAAAAACAAGAGTAAGAGAAGAAAACACATCTCGACTATGCTGAGGAGTACATTTTTATTGTATATTCTGTAGTGTTATCAGTACATGAATAAATGGAGCTTGTACGAAACGTACGTACTGCTATAACCTATTGAATTTTTGTAGGTATATATATATATATATATATATATATATATATATATATATATATATATATATATATATATATATATGAATATATATGTACATACATAAACGATATCAATACAACACAATACAATGATGATGATGATGATGATGATGATGATGATGATGATGATGATGATGATGGCGGTGGTGGTGGTAGTAATGACGATAATAATAATAACAACAACAGTAACAACAACAATAATAACAATAATATTAGAAAATGAGAAAGCAACCACACTTTGGGATATACTAATACACACAAATAGAGAAATTAAGGTCAATAGGTCGGATATAGTTATCATAGATCCCCAACAAAAAAAAATTGCTTTCTAATCGATGTATCAATGTATCTATGCCAACAGATGACAATGTTCCTCTACAAGAAAAGGAGAAATTTTCAGAAATAGAGATAACTTTCTGGAAACATAACAAAACTTACTGATACAATACAATATCAAAAGAGAAATTTTCCAGGGGGGCTCATTGTAGCTTTTAACATTTGTCTTATTTTGATCTCCCTCAGTTTAGTATTAAGGAAGACAAAAACATGAATGTTATAGAAAAAATAGCAAAGAACCAGGACCTAGCCATTGAATTACAGAGACTATGGAAAGGGGCGGGTAAAATGTATCTCAGTACTTATAGGTGCATTGGGAACTATCCCTAAAGATCTGAACAAAGGGATAGAAAAAAATCGGCATAAAACAGTTTAGTACAGCTCCAGAAGACAGTGTTATTAGTGGCAGCTAGGATACTTAAGCGGGTTCCTGGCATCCAAGGTTACTTCTTGTAGCCCGATGGGATGGATCTTGACATCTAAACTTATATGTTGTAGCCCGATGGTAGGATTTTTTTTCTATTCCAAGAAGAAGAAGAAGAAGAAGAACAAGAAGAACAAGAAGAACAAGAAGAACAAGAAGAACAAGAACAAGAAGAAGAAGAAGAATGGTGATGATAAAAACAATAAGTCTGTTTATTGATTGACATAGGTATACCCTGTGACCGTAATATCTCGGTAAAAGAATTTGATAAGCTCAGAAAGTATAAATATTACGGTTACAATAAGAGTGATTGTAGGAGCACTTGGAATTAACAAGAAAGAAACTGAAAATCATTTAGGAATAAACAATGTTAATAAAGATTGAATGAACTGGCTTTAATCCAAATCACTTCAATTGTTTCTGTGCTTTAATATAAGCTGGTAATTGCTGAGTGTTAGACATATAAGCATTACTGCTTGAATATGATCAAAAATTTGTGTGTACCTGCACGTCTTCAGTTGAGTAGGTTCAAGAGCACTCACCTGAATACGTGCAGGTATACAGCCATTATCAACACAGAAACAATTTTAGTGATCTGAGTTAAACATTTCCATTCCATCCCATTCTTTGGTATGAATTCTGTGGTTATTCACTAATTTCCACATATATATCCCGTAAAAGAATGATTCCCCTGCGTGATAGCATATGGTAGCCGATACCCTTTAAGGAGCTTTGGAAAGTACGCTATAATATTATTACCCAGATGATGATGATGATGATGATGATGTGTGTGTGTGTATGTGTATGTGTGTGTGCGCGTAAAGATACACCACATACACACACACCGCACACACATACAAACACACATATATGTATATGGGAGAAATTTATGCGACTAAATACTTAAAATAAATTCCCCAGGATGGCCGCAATCCAAAGATTGAAACAAAAGTTGAAAGACAAAATCTATATACGTGGGTGTTACAGGTGGAGCGTATGAGTGAGTTTCTTTGCATATATGTGGGCTCTATGTATTTGTATGTTCATATCGTAACTGTAAGGCCATTAAAGAGATTTCTCTGAAATAGGTTATGTCAACTGTTCCATGAATAGAGATCGATAAAATATATGAATACATAGACAAAACGTTCTAACACACCGGTCAATACCAGGATTAGATATAACATGCACACACACGCTAATACACGACTTATAATACCCAATCCTGTTCATACAACGACTGGGGCAAACTATTCGGTATACAGCACTTACTCGGTATTACCTGTATCCTCCTGGGTTTGGTTAAATGCAATACCCTCCTCAACCTTATATATATATATATGTGTGTGTGTGTGTGTGTGTGTGTGTGTATTTATATATATATATATATATATATATATATATATATATATATATATATATATTCTTCCTCTACATCGTTAAAAACAGTGCTATAAATCTTTAAAATTGTTTTGTAGTTTCTGTTATCATTAATATTTGTTATAGCTTACGCATCAAAATCTTGAACTAAGACGGATATGGTACAGTCGCAATTAGAATAGGTATATCAGTCATTTAATAGAAAATAAAACACCTATAACTAAATAACAAAATCAATCAAGCTATTTATATAAATTTTGTTTAATTTACGACACAGCGAATCGCAATTTATAATTTACAGTGACATACTATATTCTGTTATTAATTAATCAACCAATTTAGGTCAAAACTTTTTTTAGGTCACTGTTGAAACTAAGGTTTAGAAACACGTTTTAAAATCTTCACTTTTTTATTTTCCTATTTCCTTATGATCAAAATGATTGTCAGTGTGTTAACCCGTATTTACAAGTCTAAGTAAGAAATATTAATAGCTCTTTATATTACTTTCAAGTCTAAACGCTTTGTAATTTGAGATGCACTTACCTTATGGTGAAAGATACCTAAGTTACAAAAATGTGTTTATTGATGGTCTACT
>NC_142935.1:74149112-74154112 GCF_046866305.1 Octopus bimaculoides
CATACATATATATATATATATATATATATATATATATATATATATATATATATATATATATATATACATATACATATATATACATATATATATATATATACATATATATATATATATATATATATATATATATATATATATATATATATATATATATATATATATATATATGCATATACATATATACATATATATATATATATATATATGTGTGTGTGTGTATATATATATGTATATATATATATATATATATATATATATATATATATATATATATATAGATACATATATATATATATATTTATATATATATATATATATATATATATATATATATATATATATATATATATATATATATATATATATATATATATATGCAAACATATATACACATATATATTTGAAAGAATAAGTACATATGGCTTTTTTTGAGGGGATAATTTTTATTTTAATCTTGATAATAATGTTTACAGTGAGCTACTCTGAAGTAAGCTTCCAGCTTCAAGTAGCCGTTTTCAAACTGAAAAATGTATGTTTTACTGGTTGCTAAAAATATATACAGAAAAGAGAAATGAATATATGAAATATAGGAAAATATGAAAAATATAAAAATTGAGTGAAGTGGAAGAACAATGCTTTTGTATTATTTAAAGATATATATATATATAGTCTGTCATACCGGCCATGACGAAGGGAAATCGCCCTGAAACTCGAGTCGCCTTTATATATTTATATTTATATATTTATATATTTGATCCTTTATACTGAACACTCAATATTTCATCTACATTCAATACTTTCTTTCATGGTGCCATCTATTTTTATTTTATTTTATTTTATATTGTATATTGTATATTATATTATATATTGTATATTCCATATTCTATACCCCACATTAGTTCTGCAGGAATATAAATAAAACATAAAAAACAGACAGTGTTGGAACTCTTTTAAACAAAATAATATATATATATATATATATATATATATATATATATATATATATATATATATATATATATATATATATATATATATATATATATATATATATATATATATATTCTTTTTTTTTTTACTCTAGAATGCTGTTACTGAATGTCTCTCGTCGAGACATTTTATTGTATCAGTAACTCTGTGTCACTTTGAAAATTATATATTTAGAACAAGTATTCATCAGTCCCACCTCTACCCGAACAGTTAATTTGTGCTGATGAAGGAAAAGTCCTAGTAACTTAGCAGTTTGACGAAGAGAGACTGATAGAATACGAACCGGGCTTTAAAATATACTGAGTCAATTCATTCGATTAAATTTTCGAGGAGATGCTCCAGCATGGCCTCAGTCATATAACTGAAATAAGTAAAAGATTAAAGATATTCCAATTAACAGTTTTGTGTGATGACGAAACGTTCATACAGAGCAGGGTGGAGTGAAATTCACGAAATGTGATTAATCAGGACTTGAAGCCTGTTGTTCATAGAATCAGTCTCACCAAAATTTCCATTAATTTTAGTTGCTCACAACGTGGTACTAAGAACAACAATTTTTGAATAGTCATAAGGAAGAACTATTCAATAATCTCCAAGATGTTACTGATATAATGGCATGTAATGTTTACTCTGATGAGATTTCAATTCAGAAGTTAAAAGACAAGGAAAAGTATATATGATAATTCTTTCTTAGACCAGCAATCAACTTCTATAACCATAGCCTAAGAACATTTATTATTTATGACTAAGAACAGATATATTAACTGTGTGCAAGAAATGTACCGCCCAAAAATCGAAACTGTTAGCGGCAGGCAAACATTTTGTCTCACTCCACAGTTTTTTTTTCATAGTCTCAAATTGGTTTTTCTTATATTCAACTTCTAAGTAGGAGACAAGCTAATCATATGACATAACAGAAAAAATATTTAGCGAATAGTTATTATCAACTATCGCACCAAAACATAAGCTTCTAAATTCAGTTATGTCAAATATTTTGTATAGATATGGTGTACTTTTAGGAACAAAAAACCCAATAAAAGATAACCTTGTTTCAAGTCAACAGATAAATAGTGCTCTTTGGTTTTGGCGTACACACGTTGTATAACTTAAATACATAGTTTATGCATCATATTTATAACCATATTCTGATTATAAATTATGTGTGAATGTATGTGTATATGCGTGAGAAAGACTGGTTGGTTTCGTGGTTGCAGAGTTAGGCTCACTTATTGTAGGCCGTGCATTCAAGTTTTGGATGGGAGGATGCATTATTTCCTTAAACAAGATCTTTTATTTTATGTTGTTAAGTACCAGCTCAGCTGAGTGCTGGTGTATGCCCATTGATATCTATTATGCTCCACTGTGAGAAGATTATGTAGTAAGAAATCTCTGTGTTTTGCCTACAGGAACATTAGTGCATCGGCATTTCCTCTGTCTTTACCTTCTTAGTTCAAAGTCCATGGAGGTCTTCTTTGCCTTTCAGTCTTTCGTGATCAATAAGACATATGAGACACAGAAAATGGAATTCACGACACTCTATATTCTACCTCACTAGATAATCACATATGGAGACCAAAAGAAGATAGAATAAGATATAGTATTATCTTGTTAATAAAAGGGCCACATGCGTATTATGCTTGCAGGAAGTGAAGAGAAATTAGTCAACAGATGCTTCGACCAGAAACAAGCTCAAGTACACATTTTCACGATACCATAGGGACAACTAAATATTATGACTCTCTATAGATAACAAGCTTTATTTTATTTTTTCGTGTTTACATACATTCACATATCTCTAGATTAAATATGGTGTGGGTTTGTTTTTCAGAACATTCGGAAATAATCTCATGCTTAAATTGTATACATGTGTGTGTGTGTGTGTGTGTGTGTGTGTGTGTGTGTGTGTGTGTGTGTGTGTATCCATGTACTTCTGCATGTAAATATATGTAGAGAGATATAACTATCGGTATGTATGGACATCTTTATGTACATACATATATGTCGATGTATGTATGTGTATGTGCAGGTGTATGCTATATATATGTGTGTGTGTGTGGGTGGGTGTGTCACTGTGTGTGTGTACATATGTGTGTATATCTATAAATGCAGCTAAATATTTGAGTACATTATTGTATGAAGATATAGCTCATTCCTCAATGTATCTGAATAATTGTGTGTCCATATATATATATATATATATATATATATATATATATATATATATATATATATATATATATAAAATGAGGGTAGAAATTGATATCAATCAATTAACATCAATTTAAACCTGTGATCTAGCATATTCAAATAAATCCGATGAGAGGAATGACCACTAAAGTGGATTCCTATATGCTAAATGTAGACGTCAAATCTGCTTACCACGAAGAGTGTGTTCTCAAGAAAAAAATCTCAGCAAACGTGTATGCTGAGATTTTTTCTTCAGAATATACTCTTCGTAGTAAGGCGATTTAACGTCTATCTTTAGCATATAGGAATCCACTTTTATATATATATATATATATAGCAAGAATAGACGAGACCGAACGATTATAAGTAGCAACAGTCTGATTGAGAGTTTGTGTTAATCGATGCCAACACTCGATGGGAGTGTTGGTATCTAGTTAAAAGAGAGGAAGAAGACTTTGTCGCGTATGCCAGGGCCGTAAACCGAATGGGCGAAAGGTTTAAATTGAAGCAACTAATTCCTGATACGTTTAAGTGCCTCATTTTTAAACAAGGTCCTATGGCAAATGAAGATGCGGAATTACGTGCACGAATTCTCTCAAAACTTGAACAAGCGGACCAAAGTTTAACCCTACAGACAGTTGCAGATGAGTGACAAAGAATGGGAAACTTACGTCAGAACGTAAAGCAAATTGAATAGAAGGAGTTCTCACAAGTACAAACGTGCCGACCGGGAAGGTATGAACAAAAATATATTAAGACTAAACCCATACTACGGATGTGGAGCCCTACATTTCAGGAAGGATTGTCCTTTCAAAACGGAAAAATGTTACGGTTGCCGAAAAGTAGGACACAAGAGCTCGCATTGCAGAGCAAAGTTAGGAAAGTCGAACATATAAAATTCTGAAGTTTACTCAACGGAAAGTAGAAGCGACGCGAAAAATAAGAAATTTGTACATGTAAAAGTAAACGAAATTACTATTAAATTACAACTAGATACTGGTAGCAACATCTCGATTGTTAATACCGACACGTGGAAAAGAATTGGAAACGTACGTTAAGAAAAACATCAAAAATTGCACGTAGCGTGACAGGTGAAAAACAAAACTTCGTAGGCGAAATTTAGAGTGATATCACATTTCGGGGAAAAACCTGTAGAGCAAAAGTTTTCGTGATAAAAAACGCAACCACTGAAAATGTACTGAAATTGTTTTGAATTTGGCTTAGGACTGTTCAAGACGTAAGGGATTACAACGATTTTTCCTTTTAGGTCCAGCAAGACATGCTGAGGAGAATTGAGTATCTAACCAGAATTGGAAATCATGATCCAGGTATATCTATTACCTTATTCTACGGCATTTTAGCTGAGATATGTTAAATTCCACTCGTTTGCCCGATTTCTATTGGTCCGTTACTTATTTTCAGTGAGATTAGTGGTTAAATGGATTTGTTTTTACTTCTACTCTCTAGCAAGATGGTGCTTCTTGTATCCTCTAATATAATTAAGAATCTATTGTATAGTTTTTTTAATGCTAATATCGCTTACTGCCACTAATGTTATTGTTATTATCAATTATTTAGATTTGGCGCGGATAATAATAATGATGATAATAATGATAAGAAGAAGAAGAAGAAGAAGAAGAGGAGGAGGAGGAGGAGGAGGGAGAAGAAGAAGAAAAAGAAGAAGAAGAAAAAGAAGAAGAAGAAGCAAAAGAAGAAGAAAAAGAAGAAGAAGAAGAAGAAGAAGAAGAAGAAGAAGAAGAAGAAGAAGAAGAAGAATGAGGAGGAGGACGAGGAGGAGGAGGAAGAAGTAGAAGATTTTT
>NC_142935.1:74156612-74179112 GCF_046866305.1 Octopus bimaculoides
TATATACACATCATACATGTGTGTGTTTGCTGTATGAGTGGGTTATGTATACATGCATGTCTTTGCATACACTTGTCCATATACAGTTATGTGTGTGTGTGTATGTGTGTATAAGTATATTAACGTTTGTTTTGTGTTCAGTTATAATAAAAGCAATTTTCCATTAATCTGAATAGTTAGTCCATACTTTTGTAGATTACATATTTATTATTCTTTAAGAAGAATAGTAGTGACTTCGAAGTTTAGGCCAGCTAAGGCATCATTGGATAAACCGATGACTGCTTAGGTATTAATATTGATATTAAATTCCGTTGACTCTGCCTACTATAAAGATGCAGCAACACACATCGACACAAACTTCATCCAGTAGATCAGAGGTAGATTGATGATGGATGTGACAACTTTACTGTTCGTAACAAACCGCTGCAAGAAAACTCAGACGAAAATTTGAGGAAACCATGATAAATGACAAACATAGTTATATTTTTAATACCAAGAAAGCGCGTGCCCACGCACAAAAAGACAGGCACACACACACATACACACACTCTCTCTCTCTCTCTCACTCACACACCCCCACACGTATACATACAGACGCAAATAAATAGATGTGTACGTGCGTATAATTTACAGATATTCACTGCTAATCAAATGTAAAAGTATGGAATGCAGATAAACAAAGAAGTGGATTTAGCCGCATCATAAAGTGAACTTTAAAATTACGTTAATACTGTACGTTTATATGTTCATATGCACAACCTATACACACGTGTGTGTGTGTGTGGAATATGTGCATGGATTTGTCGTGTGCATGTGATAATTTGAAATGGATTATATTCTGTTCACCACAGTCGTGAATATATGTGCTAAAGAAATAATATATTGAAGTACAATGAATCAACTAAAGAAGCATTAAATTGTACAGAAGAAAATCTATTTCCCAATTCTATACTAGAAGAGAATAAAGAAAAATGTAATTTACCGAAAAGTGGCCCGAGAGTCGTTTTGGAAAAAAATCGATAAACATAGCAGTTTCAAGTCGAATAAAGAAGCTGCTCAATGTTATTTAAAAGTAATGAGTAAATAATCAGATTTGTAATGAAATACTGCGTATAAATATAGCTTTATTTGAATTGATCGAAATTTTATTACTAAAGTGTATCATAAAACTCATCAGATAAATATCACATTTTATCGTTTGTGCACTGTTTTGAGAAAATCTTAAGCGAAATAAAAGTAAAACTACGTCTGTTTGTGATATATATTTGATATTTTATAAAAGAAAATCACCCTATGCAATGTAAGCATATAGGAAATTGACAACAACAATTGCAAGAGAAGTGATTATATTACATGGCGATGGAAGTTGCAAATGAAAAATAAAACTTAGGTAAATAACAATGTTCAAGTATACTACCAGAAATAAGGATTCACTGTTGTGTAAGAAATTGGTGATTGTGACCTCTTCACTTTTAAGAGGAGGGTAGAGTATTATCATAGTTACACGTCTGCTCAATCTACTAGTAATAATAGCTAAATTTCTGACAAAAAAACCGCACGTCTTAAAAACGGTAAGTTACATTGTATACTGTTGTACGAATTATACTAACGGGTGATTCAGTCAGGGCAGGAACGCGTTCGATCTTAATGCTACAAGATCGAAGCTGATAATACTAAATGATAGCAGCAATTATGAATAAAACATCTTTCTCATATTTTCAGTTCTTCATAATAAATATTCCATAGGTTCACGTGAGTTCATGTATGTGTCGATGTTAAATAAAGTTTCAATCAGTTAGACATCCAATGATTTTGAACTAGTTTCAATTTCTAATTGGGTTCTGTACGATAGTGTTCATGTTGAATAAATTGGTCATGTTGACATGCAGCATCGAAATCCTCACGCATCATCACAGGTAAATATTTAGATGCTGACATGTGTGCAATGTCGGTAATTACAACTATAAATAATTAAAAAGTTGCATTCTTTGTATCGGATTGTGTTCATGATAAAAAAAAAAGGTCTTTTAATAACTCTAGTGTTGATATGTGCAATTAATGTTGGCTTAATGAAAATTTTTCATGAGCAGCAGAGAATTTATGACTGACGAAAATTGAAGCTGTGCTTTTGACAGCTGAAAGCCAAAGGACAGAAGAATTTGATTTGTTCGAAGTGTACGAATAAGAAAAATAATCACACTTTCAAAATGTGTGAGTGTCCTGTTTCTCCATATATTTATCTACTGTCATTCCCAAATGTCGCATCGGGTCAATACTTAGCGAAGCATTAAAATGCTTCTGCTGAACGGGGATTTTGCACCAGCTCAATATCTTCTTTCCTACTGCCTAGTGATGACGACCATAATCTTGGTACAGGGTGTAACTAAAGTGGATCATCTCAAACTGCTGTTCAACTTGCATTGCATTTTCACTTACAACGAGTGAGTATGATAACACACAATCACTTGCGTCAAATTCAATATAGAAGGCATAAAATTCCATGCAGAATATTCAAACATGTTTTAATGCAATTATATCCTGGTTTGTTAAGCTAAATATTCAGCTTACTTTTATGTAGATTGACATAAACAACTTATCCTGAAGGCGTTCATCTATAAAAACTGGTGTCGAAAGTGTAGAAAGTGTTAACAAATACTCATTACAGATATTACCAACAAAAATGAAAAAGAATCGTGACATTTATCGAAAGTTGTGTACAGTTTCGTAGACTCCTTTCCTACGACCTTTCTTTTGAACTTTTGCTACCGCACTTTTGCATTTACTTATCAAATACAGAAGACGTTGTAATAAAAGTCTAATGCGCCGTGTAAAAAATATCAGGAAACCTAAATTTGACAATAGCAGACATATATAGAATTACTTGCGATACACATTATTACATACTAAGATGTGCTATCTGATGGGCTTTACGTTATAAACAAATACAAACTACAATAGGAAAGAGAAGCAAAAGAAATGTCTCGGAAACTAGAGATAACCGATATCTGTTTGCTAAAAGAGATATTGGTATTAGATATTTGTTCAAAATATCACGTGAACTGAGACTCCAGATGCTAGAGAGTTATGCGCCTTAAATACGTATTTATCTGTTTTATATTGCACTTTGAAGATGACAAATATCCAAGGAACTAATCGCCAGTTCAATGCATTTATGAGAGTAAGTTTAAAAAAATAATTGTTACGTTTCTTTTTTGTCATTCTTTGTTCTCTTAGCATTCTGTCGATGTTTATATATATATATATATATATATATATATATATATATATATATATATGTATATACAGAGAGAGACAGAGAGATAGATAGATAGAGAGAGAGAGAGAGAGATAGAGAGAGAGAGAAAGAGAGAGAGAAACAACTTCTTTTACATATATATATATATATATATATATATATATATATATATATATATATATATATATATATATACCGTTCACCCATTTGCAACAACGAAAAGTTATTACACATAAATAAATGCATACAACTTCCAGTAGTTTCCACAAAATTTCCGTCAGCTAAATTTCACTCACAAGGCATTAGTCAACAAAGGGTTATGTAACGAGACATTTTCCCAAGGTACAGTAGATGGTACCCAGAACTACATGGTTGTCATGCAAACTTGTTAACGACATAGACAAAAAGCATTTTAGAAAATATGCAATCCTCGGCTCATTTTCTCACTGTTTGAGGAGAGATTGGTGTTATTTATAACGAATTCTCTCTATATAATAAACTGTGGATGGCTATGCTGTAAGAAGCTTGCTTCCCAACTACATGGCTCCGGGTTCAGTCCCACTGCGTGGCACCTTGGGTAAGCGTCTTCTACCATGGCCTCGAGCCGACCAAATACTTGTGGGTAGATTTGGTTGACAGAAACTGATGGAAGCCCGTTGTATATGTGTGTGTGTTTGTGTGTGTATGTGCGTGTGTGCGTTTCTTTAAGTCTAATCCCCCATCGTCGCTTGAGAACCGGGTTTGGTGTGTTTACGTTCCCGTAACAGCGGTTCTGGAAAAGAGATCGATTGAATAAATACCAGTGTAAAAGAAAGTACTAGGGTCGATTCATTCGACTAAAATTCTTCAAGGCGGTACCCCAGTGTCCTCAAGTGAAAGAGAAATGATATGTGTGTGTGGGTGGGTGTGTGGGTGCGCGCGTGTGGGTGTCTGTGTATGTATGTGTATGTGTATACATGAGTGTATGTGTGTAAGAAAAAGAGAAAGCTTAGTTCTTGCAGATTATTATTTATTTATTGTTGTAATTCTAGATACAAAAAAGTTCTTCCACTTTGTACATGCTACCATATTTGCATTTGCTTTTGTAATGATTTCATTTTACTACATTAAGCAAATTCATATTGCCTTAAGCATTTTGTAAATTGTTGTCGTCTTTTTCTTGGTTTGTTTCTTTGCTTTGTTCCAGTTTATCTACTATAGCAAATTCTGGTTATTTCTCGAACATTTAAAAAGCTGCAGTTGGGTTAGAGCAAATTAGAAACTAAACATCAAATATTAGGAGTTCCAAAATGGTAATTCAAATAGATTATAGAAAAATAAACAACAAAACACTAATCTGTTCATTTGAAGCAGCACACTAAAAGGATGAAAATCAATTTTAAATAATTCAGGAGAAATACCAGCTTTTAAATGTACTTATGCTCTTTGGCAATAGGTTACCATTAACCTGAGTTTTCCTTCAGTGGATGCGAATACCAGTGCTATTTATTGTTAATACAATTTGATTTTTTTATAGTGGCAGTGGTCACAAATATGTATTCTGTTTTTGGTTTTATTTCACTTAGCCAGTGCAGCGTTCTTAGCACATGCATGTTTAATACGTATTTTTCCTCCAATATAAAAATAAATTCTTTACATGACCGTTTCACTTGAAAAAAATTCCCCACGTCTAATGCAACCGTATTATGGTGGAGAGACCGAGTGCCACAGAACCGAGAGTTGAATAAGCATAAGTCCGCTGGGTACAATAATTGTAACTAATTAAAAATTTGGGAAACAACCTAAATTATCACAATCTGTTATCATAAACTTACGAAATATTGTTTACTGTTCGTCGGTAATTATGTGGTCGGGTCACATTATCAAATTATATATCCTTCTCAGCGTACATAGCCAACGAATGTTACGCGTCTTACACTATCTAATGATTGTGTTACTTTTAAGGTCGAAATACAGCTGATATTCTTGCTTCTCGCTGATGGGACGAATTCCGTCTCCCTCTAATATTCACAGTGTTTTTAACTGACCACATCACTAAGCGATGTTACACACGCACGCACACACACACACACGCACGCACACACACACACACACACACACACACACACAAACATAATAAGCATTATAACAGACAACTCTGAGTAATGGCAATCGGAGCCTTTCAGTTATATATTAAAAAAATACTCTACTTTTGTATTCATAGCTTGTACTGAGTATGACACTAATCTGCATCCAGTGGTGAAGCACCTGTTTGGGAGTTCTAGAGTAGTTGGAAGCGTGGAAATATCCCTTAATTACCATTACTGCCATGTCCCTTCTGGCCGGAAACGGTTGTACCTCTCAGAGTCCCAACTACGAGTTAAATAGATTTCCCAGGACAGAGGAGGCTCTTTTCGCTTTTGACAAAGTTGTAGGGAAGGTAACTG
Organism: Octopus bimaculoides; assembly: GCF_046866305.1. Taxonomy (NCBI): domain Eukaryota; kingdom Metazoa; phylum Mollusca; class Cephalopoda; order Octopoda; family Octopodidae; genus Octopus; species Octopus bimaculoides. The sequence goes on from NC_142935.1 coordinate 74,162,295, forward strand.
ATAGCTGTCGTTCAAATTGCATATGTTAACTTTTCCTCTATTGGAATTCTTCCTTCTTTTCTTCATCGCTGGCAAATAATACATTCTAAGCAGAAGCAATGTGTCATAGTGTTCATGTCACTGAAGTGGTGTAGGCTGCCCCATATATGCAGATGGTTACACATTGTTTACGGAGATGTCATTGACAACAATGTGCACAGATGAAAGACGTATAGAGAAGTGAAAACCAATAATGAAGACTGACTACAAGGCAGAACTCATGAGCTTGCTGCCCAACTAGACTGCAGTCAGAAAGTATTACTGAAGACTTTTGGAAGGGCAAAGTTAATGCAAATTGGGTGTCTCGGCAGTCGACACCTGTTTTCAAGGAGAGAACATTGGAATAGACTCACACCTGACCAATGCCTGAGAAGGTCAAGAAATCGACAAGGCATCACATGAGGGAGGTTGTTGGAGATAATTGGGACGTCCTGGCGTCCTTCCCTTTGATATTCTAGATTCTGGAGAAATTAAGACATTAAGACATTGAAAAAGCTTACAGAAGCCATTAAAAGGAAAATTGCCGAACAAGAATTTGAAACGACACACTATGATAGAGCGTTCCCCCCCCCCCCACACACACACATTTGGCAAGAAATCAGGTAGTGGGAAAATGGGAATAATCAATGTCATTTGCTCACTATGCGGCTTGGACTTTGCCATTCCACTCCACATATTCTGTCTAATGACGAAAAGACTTCGGAGACAACGATTTGATGATACAAACAAAGTGAAAGTCGCTGTAAGGAATTGGGATCAATAGTGGACTCGGAAAAGGATTCATGAGTTGGGTTCAGCGATTGCGCAAAGGCGTCACTTCTTATGGAGGCTATGTTGAGTATTATCTTTGCGTAGGAGAATATTTACTCAACCTACATATGCAATTTGAACGACCTATGCTGTCTGATAGAGAAAGCTTACTTGTGCATTAATTTCAGTAAGACTTTCGCTATATTATCGCTATGTGTGTTTGTGTGTTTGTTTGTTTGTGTGTATGTGTGTATGTGTATGTGTGTATAAAGTTATAAATAACGAGAGAGATATAGTATGATAAAATTTATTTAACCACTGGAAATTCTTATTTAATGACAATTGTTTCCGAACTTAAAACATTATAGATATTTAATTTTATTATATTTGATAATAAGAAATAAATTACTTACATGTTTGCTTTAATATAAACAATTTAATGCAGATATTAAGCTTGTTCTTCTGGTTAAAAGAAATCCATGTTAAAAAATAATCCCTCGTCATAACATTTCAAGAATGCAAAGTTAATATTTAAAGAATAAATAAACTTAAGAAATATGGAAGACAATAATATAAAATTAACAAGACAGTTTTCTGAAGAAGAAAAAGGGAAATTTAGTAAGGATTTCGCATTTTGCCAGATGAGTGAACAGGAGCAACGTGAAATTAAGTGTTTTGCTCAAGAACACAACCCGTCGCCTGGTCCAGGAATCGGAACCACAATCATACGATCATGTGTCCAACTCCCTAATCACTAAGCCACGAGCCTCCTGCATATCATTAATAACCTAGAAAATAAAAGGTCGTAAAGATAGAAAAAAGAAATAACAAAATGAAACTTAGTAAAAGTTCTAACAGATAATGTTTACGAAATATAGGGATTGATATCAACAAGAGAACTTTGAACAATTTCAAATCAAATATTAGAAGTTTAAAGATATAAGTAAGGAAAGGATCTTAAACCGTATGGAAGACAATAAAAATAGAACTAATAGAAATTAATAAGAGAAGGGAAATTCAGAAAGATATTAATTTAAAAAGTAACAACTAAATAATTTAGGTTCAAGAAAAGGAAAATCATATATTTATATATATATATATATAAATATGATTCTCCCTTTTCTGCAGGGACTTGATAACATCAAGATACCAAATTTTGTCGATTTTCAAGAGAAATCACGACTAGTTACATTTGCAGTCTTCTTTGAACAGTTAGCTGTCAGTTTACCTGAAGGGAATTAATTCAGTTATTAAAAAGAAGTGAAGAAATCAATGCATGCAAAATCTCACAGCCCTAAAATAACTTCGTCATAGTAATCCATAAACTTTTCAGCGCACACTCGTATATATATATATGTATATTAAAGCTTGTGACGAATAGTTCTGCGTTTTACCAATTTCACAAACGAAAATAATTGTATGCAAAATTCATTAAATAAAAATTGTAAATACAAAACGAAATCTATTTCATGTAATGGCAACGTTATTGTGTAAGACTATTTGACATTCGTCCAATTGTCTTTTAGAAATATATAAGAAAAAATGGAACATCTATATTTTTATTTTCTTCTGGAAATATTTTGTTTGTACGTATGCTTTTTTTTATTGAGAATTTGTGTTATGCGACTCATCGATTTTTCAGTCACAAGAAAATTTGAAACAGTTTAACATATATTCATTTATTGCTACAAAACCAAACCAATTTTGCGAAAGTTTGTTCAGGAGGTAGCCGTTATAATGCAGAATATTTATTTTTTGAGATACATAAGTCACAAATATCATTACCATGTTATAAAAATCCCTAAAATTTGGTAGTCCTTAATATAATTGCTTTAAAAACCAAATATATTTTGAAAAACTCGAAAGTATATAGAATTGATTACATCGACCATAAAAGTATAAAATCATATATATATAATTGTTTACACTCACACATATACACACATAGATACACAGCTATATATATATATATAGCTGTGTATCTATATAGAATTGATTACATACATATATATATATATATATATACACGCTTTCGGTGCGAATATTTTTTTTTAATACGGTGCCGTATTTTACAATCCTGTAAATAATAATAATAATGGTATTTTTATATAAGCTTAAAGCTTATGGCGTTCACCGTGCAATGACTAATGGAAACAGTCATATAAACGGGCATATATACAGCAATGCCTCGATATACGAGTTAATTCGTTAATTCCCGTTAATGCGAAAACTCGTAAAGTGGGTCCTCGTAAATTGAGGTATAACTATATATGCATATATACATAGACGGTATATAATATATATATGCATATGTAATCAAATTATTTATTTTTGTATATGGTTTATAGTTATAAAATATTGGTATAATCTATGCGCATGTATACACGCACGCGCACATATATTTGGAAGTATATATTTACATCTACCTGTGTGTGAGTGTGGTGGTGGTGGTGGTGGTATGTGTGTGTGTGTGTGTAGTCTATATTATCCAATATTATTAGATGTTATAAAGAAAAGATACAGCTGGTATACAAGTTCTATAGCCACAAAAAAAAAAACGAATATAAAAATAACCTTACATACAACGACCTACCACACGTTTCCACCAAGATTCAAAGAATAAAGAATTGTTTAAATGATATCAAACTAAATAACAATCTCAATTGGTTGGAAGTATCAGCCGCGACGGAAAAAAAAAAGTTGAAAAACGAGGTTTGGGAATTGAAGTGTCGGAAAATAAAACTAAACTAAAGTAATGTAAAAGAGAGAAACAGAGGAGGGAGAAGATAAAACAAATGTTATGTTTGTGTCTGTATGTACGTTGGGTGTGATTATACATATATCAGAGAGACAGACAGGCAGACAGACAGTCAGACAGACAGACAGACAGACAGACAGACAGTCAGACAGTCAGACAGACAGACAGTCAGACAGTCAGACAGACAGTCAGACAGACAGTCAGACAGACAGTCAGACAGACAGTCAGACAGACAGTCAGACAGACAGTCAGACAGACAGTCAGACAGACAGTCAGACAGACAGTCAGAGAGTGTGGGAGAGGGAGAGCAAAGGGGGAGTATTTAACAGATGAGCTGCAGAGATTCTCAATATAGAAAACATTCATTAGATTTGAGCTTACACTCGGAAAACCACTACTGAAACCCACCTATGAGGAATCCAGGTGAGTAGAAATGGAGACAATGATACAAATAAACAAATAAAACTGCTTGGGTCTTATATGTATATATGCGAAGTATAGTTCAGTAAGTTAGAGCGTCGAACCTCCCAATCATGAGATAGTGAGTTCGATACAAGTACCGTGCTGTGTGTTGTGTTCTTGAGCACAATACTATATTTCACGTTGCCCCAGTTCACTCAGCTTCCAAAAATGAGTTCAACATCACTGGTGTCAAGCTGTATCGGCCTTTGTCTCTCCCTTGGATAACATCAGTGGCGTGGAGTGTATGGGCGGCTGTTGGTCTCTCACAAAGAAATTTGCCCGGACTTTTGCCTTGGAGGGTAACTTTCTAGGTGCAATCCCATGGTGATTCATGACTGAATGGGGTCTGTACACACCCATACACGTATATATATATATATACATATATATATATATATATATATATATATATATATATATATATATATATATATATATATATATATATATATATATATATATACGTACATAATATATATATATATATATATATATATATATATATATATATATATATATACGTAAATAATATATATATATATATATATATATATATATATACGTACATAATATATATATATATATATATATATATATATATATATATATATACGTAAATAATATATATATATATATATATATATATATACGTAAATAATATATATATATCTATATATATATATATATATACGTAGTGGATATATATACACGCAAACATATAGAGTGAATGAGAGAGAGGAAGACAGTAAAAGAAAGATAGAGGTAGGAGTGGGGGATGACAGTGTAGGTAATACACTGTGTAGTCAGAGAGCACACGTCTTATTTAATTGTAATATAATTATGAAGTTAAAATCACCATCTCTGTGTAAATACTTAATGTATATACACCGTGGAAAAGTATGATGCTGTTTTCGTATGAGACAAAATCTGCATTATACCAGTAGCATAGTCCAAATCTTATGGGAAAACAGTTTGGCGTCAGTAGTGGGTAAATTCAAAGGCCAGTATGTGTGTGCATTTATGTGCATGTATGAGTGTGTGTGTGTGTGAGTATGCGTGCGCATATATAACTTCAAATTGTAGACTGATTTTTTTCCATTTGTTACCTTTGTCTGTAACTCTACTCTCTATTCAAGCCTTAAGTTTCTTTTCTTCTTCTTTTTTTTTCTTTTTTTTGTGAGATATTACATATATAGATATCATCTCTGATGTGCAGCAGGGTTTGGATTTGTTCCCACACGCTTATTTCAATACATCAATAATCTACTTTCCGTCACATCTTATGGGGCCCACATTCATGGGGATAAAATAATCCTTCACTTGTTCCTGACCCTATCTGAGTAAGCAAAATTCACACTTAAACCACAGGTCAAAATGTATTGACTCCTCTAACGGAAACCTTAAGAACATTCCTCGGCATAAACATACAAATCTTGCCTCTTTTAAGAAAAAATAATCTTCAACATTATTCAGTCCAAGAACATACACTCACACTAAAAAACACTAAATATGAGCGACACTCAGCTAGAGGCCTTGACGGTTGTATCAAAATACTGGTCTCTTGTTATCATAGCTAAGACTACATCCTAAAGCCTGGCCTCTCTCTTCAGGCCAAAAAATTTCAGCCACGAACTTCATTCACTAACATACAGGCTCTAACCTCTGAAACACAAGCGCAATGTCTCCTCTTTCTGTCTTTTCTAGCGTTACTATAGAACCGATACATTCATCCCTTCCATTCTCATGATATTTGCTGCGTGCAGTGCCTCAGCTAAGTTATTCCAGTCAAGATCATCGGCTTTCTGGAATTTCGTTGTTCACTAGGGTGGAGCGAAAAATGCAACTTTCAAAAGTGGTAATCAAGAATCAATATTTTGTTGCAAGTTAAGGTTAGCAGCAGGGTGTATAAAGAACTTTGCAGTTAAGTATGTTTTTTAGACTCCGCAACGCATTTGAAAATTTTACATATCTCTATTTTTGGTCGAATTTTGGATTTCATGGATTATAAGTCGTACGGAATACATATCTCCGCATAGAAGAACGCAAAACAGTAAATATAGTATCCTTACGAGGCTGCATACGATGTGTCAATACAATTGACTAATATCTCGGAGTTCCGCATTGAATATAAAGAGAATAAGAGCACAACTTCTCAACGGTCGTTGCGTGTGGGCGTAAGTCGTACGTATATGAAGTCCCTGCTTTGTACCTTGAGTTTAGGTCATTGTATTAAAGTGTGATGTGTTTAATGTTTGATGTGTTTGTGATGTGACAAAAGATTTATTTCACATTTCCTGTTGCAAGCGCAACTCCTTTAAAAACTGCGGTTGTAGTAGAGACAAAAAAGTATCACAGAGAGAACAAGATCAACGAACAACTCGAAAAATGATCATTGGCGAAATAGATCAAGCAGTATCTAAACAGAGCGTTCAGAGGCTGTTTAGAAAGAATCGGCCAGATTACAGACGCCCTTCTACGTCAGCAAAAGAAAGTTTAAAATTTTCGGTTGAATTGTCTCAATCGTAACACAAAGTATGTATGCCTTTTGGCAAAGAAGAATCACCTTTTCTGCTACAACCTTGACAATTTGTTCAATTTATTTTAATGTGTGTGTAATCTAGACCCCATGTAACATGTATTCGGTGGTCCAGTATTAAAAGTGATAAAGAAAACAAAGTCGAAATATCTATTAATTTCACATAATTTCGAAATTTCAGTTACGTTGCGGATCCTAAAGATATAAATTATAGAACTTAAGATTTCCAATCTCTTGTTTTGAACGGATTTAGCAAAGGAAAATTGATTCGTAATAATGAATGCAGAAATAAAATGAGGAACGGTAAATGTGATATAAATTGATTTTTTGCTCATTAATCAAAATTTCAAGTGGGCTGTGAAACCTAAAGATGTAAATTTAAGAACTTCAGATTTTAACGCAGTTGTTTTTAACAGACTTCGCAATAGAAAGTATATTCCTAAAAACATATTTCAAAAAACTGTAAAAAGTAACTTTTTTGCTCCATTCTACTCTTCATGTCAAACCAGCAGATGATCTGCAACAGTTTAAACGGAACGTTAGTGGTATCCGACTCATCGCGCTCTCAGAAGTGCCTGTTTCTCATGTAGGCGCCTGCTGCATAAAGGCACATGCATACATTCTAACTGACGAGAATATGCATATCACGTAATTTCATCGTCTGGAAAAAAATTAGTGCGAAGCGTCCGGTCTCTGTGTACCAGTGAAATCTGGCTGCTACGATTTATGAAATTTCAGCATCATCTTGTCAGGTACTGCTGTCGAAAATAGCCAAGCAGGCTTATCAAAATTTACTTTTTAGCGGCGGAAGTAGTGTTAATATTAAAAGGTAATCTTATTATCCAACTTAACAGGGATATTTTGTTAGAAAACCGAATATTACGTTAATAGTCTTTAGAGATCTTCGCGTATAGGCTTTTGGTGCATAAAAGCACAAACATAGACCAAAGCAGAGAAGAATCATGTCATGAGCGCCGGAATTGCCATATCACGCGATTTCATTCTACTGGAAATCATCAGTGGAAAGCATGCTACTCAATTAAATCTCGCTGATATGATTTATAGAATATTAGTATTTTTTCAGACACTGATATCTCAAACAGCCAGCAGTTTTATTAAAAATGAATTACCGGTGACGGAAGTAGTATTAACAGCAAAAGGTATTAATATCAAGCACCGATACGAGAGGATCTCCCAAGGCTAATAACGATGTAATCAATGTTCTAACAAGACATTCATGTTATGCTGGATACAGAAATTACCTTTTGGTATTAATTTTGCTTCCGTCACAAATAACAAACACACACATATATGTATATATATATATATATATATATATATATATATATATATATATATATATATATATATATATATATATATATATATATATATACTCACATATACACACTCATACATACACATATATAAGTGGAAAGAAGAAGTGTATTCCTACGCAGGAAAAGATATAGAGAAATTTGTTTTGGGATATGAAAATGCATTTGAAACTAAAATACGTGTAGTCGTTTTTGTTCACATACCAAACTAGTTGCTTATCAAAGGTACAAATATATAGATAAAAGGTTTAGGAGAGTTTAAAGTGAAAAGGTAAAAATTGAACAAACGTGTTTAACGTTCAAATTTGTTATGATCTTCACAGGACATTTACTCTTATATTACCAGCTACCCCTGTGAAATTCACTGAAATTTCCGTGAGCATTTGAAGATTTGAACTTTGAAACACGTTTGTCCAATTTTTACCTTGTAACCTTAAACTCTCCTAAACCCTTTATTTATATATTTGTATCACTGACAAGCAAAACTGCCGAAACTAGTCTGGTATGTGAATAAAATCTTTTGCAAAATTTAAAAACGACTTCATGGTTTTAGTTTCAGGTGGATTTTCAAACTTCCAAACAAATTCTCCTATATATATAATGTGTATATATATATATATATATATATATATATATATATATATATATATATATATATATATATATATATATATATGTATGTATATATATATATATATATATATATATATATATATATATATATATATATATATATATATATATATATATATATATATATATATACATACATATATATATATATATATATATATATATATATATATATATATATATATATACATACATATATATATATATATATATATATATATATATATATATATATATATATATATATATATATATATATATATATATATATATATATATACATACATGTAAGCCTTTTTCCTTTTATCTTTTACTTGTTTCAGTTATTAGACTGAGACTATGCTGAGAAACTATATACATATATGTATACACACACTCACACACATATATATATATATATATATATATATATATATATATATATATATATATATATATATATATATATAAACAGAGAGAGAGAGAGAGAGAAAGAGAGAGAGAGAGAGAGAAGGAGAGAGAGAGAGAGAGAGAGAGTTCTTTTCTCCAAATCTAAACGGAATAAACTTAACAAGAGATCAATCACACAGAGGAAGAAAAAGTTCGAGTGATTTTAAAGATATCGTAGTAAAGTTTAGAATTCTTCTGATATAGATATGGATACGGCAGGGCTATGGATATATGTATATCATACATACATCTAAATGCTGTTCACTTCTATTCAACCAAGTTGCTATCTTTCTTGAGAGGAAATTTTATCGGGCAGCTTTCAGTCTGTCTTAAAGCTATGATTATGAAACACAACAACCTGACAGCTAGAAATGCATGAGTAATTACTAGTTACAGGTGAAAAGAGAGTAAGTGAACATAATATTTTATAAAAATGAAAAAAATTGTTGAATAGATGTTACAATCGAATCAAGGCACTGAAAAATGGCTAAAGAGTAAATACAAGAGATATGCGAATTCGTATATATTTAAAGTTACATACGCAATGAAACACAGACGCATATACACATAGATGTTATAACTTATACATACATACATATATATGCGAGGACGCATGACCTATTGGTTAGGGTGTTGCACTCACGATCACGAGATCGTGGTTTCAATTCCTAGATAAAGCAGTGCATTGTATTTTTGAGCAAAGCACTTCCTCTAACGCTGATCTGCGATCACTTCAAGATCTGGGGCGTGGTTTACCCTACATCTGTTCTGGAAATGTCGATTTCACTGAGCTAATCAACAGCATGTACATTCGGCCACTATAATTAAATCATTTGTGCAGCTCGTTCTATCATACGTATCTATTAGTGTGTGTGTGTGTGTGTGTGTGTGTGTGTGTGTGTGTGTGTGTGTGTGTGTGCGTGGAGCACCGCTTTCACACTGAGTTTCGTGGGCATTTTAAACTTGGCGAAGTACATTTCTCCAAATCTAATCTGAGTTAATTTTTTTTCCAGAGAGAAAGTGAGAAAGAGAAGAAATTGATACCTATACAAGGCTGATATCATATTTATCGATACTGAAATGACAAAAGCCAAAGTTTTTTTTTCGATGAGCTGTGGGCACACACTGTCGAATCAAATGTCACAAAATATTGTTCAATATTTCAACGATTCTGCTGTCACATTGTTTGCATTCGTATGTATATCCAAAACACCGACAGACGAAGTCGGCTTTGCTGAGACCATTAGGTCAAAAGAATATTGGTGGAGCATAAAAATTTAAACGGTCACCTTGTACAAACGTAGCAGGTCAGATATCGTGTGGGATCATAAGGAAAAGGTGTTTTGTTGTGGAAATCAGATGACCTCTGGATAGCAATATGGTTGGCAAAGTATAAGAGTGAGAGGACATTTTACCTGCTTTGAAGAGTTCTAGTCGAACGAATCGACACTAATATTTGTTATATTTTTTTAAGTATGATACTTATTCCATCGGTCATTTAGCCGAGCCGCTTGGTTACGGAGATGAAAAGAGACTAGCACCGGTTGTCAAACGGTGATGGGGAACGCAGGCACAAAGATACGCACAGGTATATATATATATATATATACATATATATATATATATATATATATATATATATATATATATATATATATATATATATATATATATATATATATATATATGTATGTATGTATGTATGTATGTATACAACGGGCTTCTTTTCATTTACCATCACCACTGACGAAGTTTTATAGCGCCTGAGGATATGATAAAACCCAGAACTATGTGGTTTTGAAGCTAACATTTTATCACCTACCCACCTTTTAATTATGCTTTGATCCCCATCTACAGCAATTTTGAAATTCATCTCTTTGAATAAGTGATGAAATCCATTACCTTGTTTTACAAAACGTGTAGTTCTTCATAACAAAGAATGAGAAACACTGCAGAGAAGAGTCTCGAGCAAAATAAGTCTTAGAGTACAATTCTGTTAATTCACAACCACAGTTCCATCGTGCAATCTCTTATCTACATAAAGTAATTTATAGCCACTATGTTTAACCTCAAAATAATCGTGATATACTAAAACTTGTTCAGAACCCGTAATATGGTTTGAATGTTTAAATATATTGAAAGAATTCTGATCATTTCTGCAAAAGTGATTTAGTGAGAGACATTATCGATTTTAAGAATGTTAAGCGATATAAATGTATAAATGGGCTTGTTAACTACATTACTGATGTGTCTGGTAACCGATCAGCTATTATTACATAGCAGGAAGAAATTTAACTGTCGAGTGCTGAAAATTAGAGAATCGAAAATATTTTACTTGCACTATCTATTTAATTTTCTCAGATTTTAAACTGGTGAATGTTTTAAAATGCATATTGTATGAAGCACTAAATTTCCTACTCTACTATCTGTTTTAACCAAGTTGCTATTGCTTCTACTTCTAAATGAATAGCTTGGTAACTGATAGAGCGGATATCCTAATAGCCATACGTGATGTTTATGATGTGTACAACTATTAGTTTCATACAGAATTTTAGAATATTTTGTGTGAAGAAACATGAATTTGTTAAATATGAGGTCTGATCAATAAGTATACGGACTGTTGCCATAGTAACGAAGCTAAAGCACGCAGAGTAAGCCGCTTGGCACAGTCTCACCTTCATTTCTGTTGTGCATGCGCACTAAGTTTTAATGTTGTAGTTCACTTTCATTGTTGCAGCAGTGCTTGAAAGCAACGTTTGTCGCGTGTGATCGTCGCATTTAACATGACAGAGAAAGTTGTCAGAGACTTACGCAAAGTTACAGAAAGTGTATAGAGAGGAGTTTATGAGCCGCACACAAGTGTACGAATGGTTCAGACATTTTCAAGATGAACGAAACAATGCCGATATTGATGTACATTCTGGGAGACCCGTAACCAGCAGAACTGCGAAAAACATCGCAGTTGTGCCTGCAGCTGTGAGCGGAAATCGACGAATCATCATCTGTGAGTTATCAGAAGATGTGCAGATTAGTTACTGTTCAGTTCAGTTCATTATCCCTGGAGATTTGGGTATGAGACGCGTGTCTGCCAAGTTTGTGCCAAAACTGCTTTCAGCTGACCAATAAGACACTCGGGTTTCAGTTGCACAAGACCTCCTTGATCGTGTCGAGAACGATGAAAACTTTCTGAAAACTTTGCGTAGGCTTTTGATCAGGTATTGCCAAGCTTTTGGCAAAATTGGACGTAGATTCTATGCTCAACTTTCTTTGTCTTGGTCAATGCAACGATCACACGCTACACGCCTTCCCTCAAAGCACTGCTGTAAACAGAGGAAGTGAGCTACAAAGCTAAAACGTAGTGCACATGCAGAATAGAGTTCAAAGTCAATCTGCACCGAACGCCTTTACGCTGCGTGCTTCAACTTCGATACTATGGTAACAGTCCGTATACTTATTGATCAGGCCACGTATTTGTGAAATAAGTTCTGAGAATTGTTTCAAACTCAACTTTTCATAGTTAATTGTGATTAGTTCTTTCTTACAGATAACACTGAGACAAAACATTACATTTGGCTCAATAAATTTCCTTGAAATTTCTCACAACATATGTAAACTATTCAGGGACGTAAAAAGCCATTCTACTATTTCACTCTTTCTATAGCAACCAGCGATTGAGGCACAATACACTTTCCCAGCCTGCAAGGAATGCTAACTAGATCTCTTTCAAAGCACAGCCTGCCGCCTAGAAATAGAGGCATTGCTCTTTTGTTGTCCTGAGTTATCTGCACATAGACGGGTACGAGAGGGGTACGAATAGAATGCTCGGTCAGAGATGATCTGAAATTAAACAACAAAGACTACTATTTAAATATATCTGAAGTTTATAGAATATTGGTATTAGAAATTATAACTTTCGGCCCATTATAGAATACGCGTCATTATCCTTATTGACTTCTGAAGGGATTATTTCCCTTTCGCAGAAGGATAACTTTCGATCACAACATTTTGCTATTTTGAATACAAGACTACATGACAAATAAATAGTGAAAAGTGTGTGCGCGCGCACACACACACACACACACAAACACACAGGCACACATGCACGCACACACACATATATATGTGCACATATATATTTATATATATATACACTTTTATATATACATACACACACACACACACACACACACACACACACACACACACACACACACACACATATATATATATATATATATATATATATATATATATATATATATACATATTTATATATATATAAAACATAATTGAGATTCAGTTGAATTAGGTACTTAAGTTGAAGTACCAAGTCATTCTGGTATTGTCCGCACATCTCGAAGGTGAATAAAATCAAAATAAGCAACAGGATACCAAGTAATGATGCAGTACGACTGTTTCAAGCGACTCCATTTAATTGCACAATGCAATCATTACACCAATTTAAATGCAATGCCATCATCAGCTGAACAAATAAATAAATAAGTAGAATTTTAACCTGTTGGACTTTGTGTGTTTATTGTACTCTGCAGCTCATATCCAGTCACAATAAAATGAGTTAGGGATTATTTGGTTGACTTTGTATTTGCAAGATATTACGTCTAGTGTTCGAAGTTATTTTTCTACTCTATGTTTTCTTGTCTGTTTTTCATTTCATTAACAATATTCTTAATGTATCTATCGAAGTAGACTTTTTTATTTTTTGTATAAATGATATAAATAATTTAAACAATTACAATTCTAGGCTTTTTAAAATTAAATTTGATCTAATTTGCCCGAGCAAATTAATTAACTAAACTGATATAGGAATAATAATCTGTAAGCAGGGTTTTCGTAAATGAAAACCTAAATTATTGAGATAAATTGATTTAAATTAAGGAAGGTTTAAAACTCATATTCAGCTTTTCACTATTCACAGATAATTTTCTTTCATAAACAAAATGTTTAAACGAACTATATTAAAATATAAATAATAATAAAATAGAATTGAATTAAACAAAATAGAATTGAATTAAACAAAATAGAATTGAATTAAACAAAATAGAATTGAATTAAACAAAATAGAATTGAATTAAACAATAATTATTGAATTCTTCCATTATGAGGTTTTTCATTTTGACTTTCGTTTACAATTTTGTTTCCAATTAAATGAGGTTCAGATTTTATTAATGCAATATTAATTATTCCGATTTCCTTCTCCACTTACTATTTATAATTACTTTTCCATGTTTAGAACAAGTCTGAAAGTTAGAAATCTCACATATCTTGCGGCCAATGTAAGCGTTTATACAAGCTGAGTCGCTTTTTTAGAGAAACATCATTTTTCATACTCTGTCTTACGTAGATGTTTATAACACTTATAATATTTTATGGCAAAAATTTTAGTAGTTCCCATATTTATAATTTATAATTTGGTTCATGGAATTATTTGAATCGCTGTGAAGAGCCTTTCTTTATTAGAGATTACTTCATAAAATTTACAATTGGTATTTAACTGTACTAGCAATGACGTTGATAACATCAGATATGTTTCAGTTTTAGTGATTCAGTTTAGAGCAACATTCTCTTTCTTTCCTTGTTCGCTAGACAGTAGACTGTGGATCTCACTACCTCTTGTCACGATAAAGATAGCACAGTTAAAAAAATAATGGCAAACAAAAAGGATTTGCCTATCTAACTTGAAAGATATGAGTTGTGTCGTTAATCAAGTTGGCAGGTATTTCAGAAACACTAACTTAACTGGATCCTAGAGTTTTATGATAATTTTTTTATGCACGATTATGGCTACGATTTCTTCAACTGAAACCATTATTGTTACCAAATATACTAAGGACAATGAGTGGTTGTCCAATGGAAGAACCATTTGTGTATAAGACTTAATCACATGCGTCTTCACCTTAAAATAAATTATTGTCAAAGTATATTTGTTTCAATGGGCGATATCCTTCTCCCACAATATTTTCGTACCGATAGAAGAGATCAATATTATATTCATTACAAATTGTTGGGTTTAAGAATTTGTAGACAGGCGGAGTGATGAGTTCAAATACTACCGATGTAATACTACAGTAATCATGCTCTGAAGTAAATATATCGACTAAACGTTGTGAAGAATTATATAAACGGTATGGAGTAATTGAGTCTACAATACAAACTCTATTCTATTCTATACTCGTAGCTAAGATATCATTGTACCACTTCTGCTTCTTGTAGCCAGTATTTCTAGCTCCAGAAATAAACTTGCGGTGAGAAAGACAGATTTGTTATTATATCGGTATAATAAAACTTTCGGTAAAGGCTAAGAGCCGTTTCTTTTTAAGTTCTTAGAAAACCTAACTCAACACAGAGTTTTAATTTCAGTTTGAAGCTTTTTCTATACACTAATATTGATGATGTCCTTGAGAGAGGACAATTTTTTTTAATGATTTGTCCAGTTTAAATATAATCCTCTTGCCTTGTGAGTAAGAATTAATTATAAATTAAATATTACAAATGGTATACGCTAGATAGTGTTAAAAATACAAATCAAGTTATTGCTTGAAGTTCAAAGCAACTTATATAATGTTATTGTAACAGAACTTTAGAACACTGTGCAACGTATTAGTAGTTCTATATGGCATGTTCAAATTTGTGTCATTCATATCTTAAGAGAATTACTAAAAATAATAGATTTAAAATCGTGTCGTGAGCATGGTTTATTGTATTCTATTCTTATTTAAAATCACGTTTGTGAAACATAATCGTTGTCGGTTACATAACGCCAACTAACCAGGCGCTGGTTCACTGAATTTCTGTGAGTTAGAATGAAATCGGTTTGTTCAGCTCAGAGAAACAATTACTATAGAGGGAGATTTAATTCTAAATCACTATTCTGATGTTATTTTGGATTTAGGCACTGATCTTAACATTTTGCAATGGTATACGGCCACGCGCACGCACGCACGAACGCACGCACACACACACACACACACACACACACACACACACACATATATATTAGACGTTGATTTTCTGTTCTCCTGAACGATGAACATTTATTTATTCAGCAACTTCAATTCCTCCTCATAAAACTAGTAGATATTGTGTATAAATAAATATATACGTGTAACATCAACAGAATTCTTACACCTTTGACGTATATTTATGCAGGACATTTTAAGTGTGTTTCTATGTTTATTCGTGTATATACACAAGTATAGTAATATATACATCTATGCACATACGGACGTATTGCATATAATATATATATCTTTTAGAAAATCATAAATCCGGAGAAGCACACTCAAAGAAGTGGAGCATTCTATACTTATTACTGGTGAAGGCCTTCACCAGAAATATATATATACATACATACATATATACATATATATATATATTTATATATATATATATATATATATATATATATATATATATATATATATATATATATATATATATATATATATATATATATGGGAGAATGTACGAAAAAACAACAACAGACGAGGACAGGTGGTGTAAACAACAAAAAGATGTATTAGTATGACGCTCGGGAATACAGAAAGTCTTTTACGTTTCGAGCTACGCTCTTCAACAGAAAGAATACGGAGACAAGGAGAAAAGCACGGAGAAAAAAAATTGAATAGTGTCCAGTCAGCGGTCAATCATAGTAATGGCTAATCATAGTAATGGCTGACCGGAAGTTAGAGATTTTTTTTCACAGAAGAGCTAAGAAAAGGGGGAGAAAGAACGGTGATCGAAGAACGAGGGGCTGTGTGTGTGGGAGATAGAATGCTGGTGATCTTGACGTATGTGTGTGTGTGGAAATGGGGAAGGGAGAAAGGAGTTGGTCAGTTGTAGTGTGTGCGTAGTGT
>NC_142935.1:74184112-74204112 GCF_046866305.1 Octopus bimaculoides
CATACATATATAATAAGGAAAATCATTTCCATGTACGCGCGCACACATACACACAAGCACAAACATATTCGTTAATTAAGCATAGTAATGATGGTTAATATCGAAAATATTGGCGGATGATTATAAGAAATGTGTTTATAACTAATAGCAGTTTCTGTATCTTACTTAATATGGATGTTTTATAAGAGTGCCGTTAGACTTCAGAATTCGTGCTGAGGAAATCTCACGTATAGACATCTAGTGCACAGCAGCACAAGGATATGGGCAGTAGACAGGAAATGTCCAGCAACGATATAAGAAACTACTATATCAGGTACTTTCAGCGTGTTTTGCGCCTTCTCAGCAGTAGATTCGACTAACCGCATGCTAGTTAAATCTCCCTTCCATCGAGATCCTGAGAAAGAACATCTATTCAGTAAGTGCTGACGCTATCAGCCGACAGGCCTGGCGAAAACACTACGATATCACGTGAACCTGTTAAATCACGAATTTGAACTTAGAATGAAAAGACGGACAGAATGCCGCTAAGTATTTTTCCGGCATACTAACGATACTGCCACCTGGTTACTTCAATAATAATAATAATAATAATAATAATAATAATAATAATAATAATAATAATAATGATAATAATGATAATAATAATGCGGGATGTTTAACATGTGAGAACGGTAAAACACTGCACCAAAATCAATCCCAAAACATCGGGAATAAAACAGTAAATGGAACCTAAAATAACTGACAAGGTGTTGGACTATATCCGTGTTAGTAATACTCATTAAAATATATTTTTATTTTCCAAATGAAATGATGTACTATAATTGTGTACCATCTCTGTCACTCGCACAATACGTATAACTATGCTCGCAATATTACGGTTCAAATGAACAACAGACTGTCTCCGTCTCCAACCATCATACACAAAAAAAAACAGGAAAATAAATTAAATAGCACCCGTATTATTCGACCCAAGAATGACAAACGAAAATTGCGTACTTTAAACTTATTACACAAAAAGTACGAAAATCTACACGTGCAAAACCACTTAACACCAGAAATGAACGGACTAGTCCCTTAAGAAAATGATGACCACCAAAATAAAGGGTTGGACGTTACCCCTGATGTCCCGCAAATAAAATCAAAAAATCATAAATGGACATAAGAGTAATATATTTCTATCATCTATGCTTATTTCACAGCAGTGCTCTACTCACAGAACGAAAGCACAGCAATATATACATATAAAATATGGAAGGAAAATAGCCTAGATTTGGATATGTTGATGAACCAACATAAGAAGATACATTTGTAAAAAAAAAAGAAATATCAGAAATTGAAATAGAGCATTTGAAAGAAGAAGTGCACCAGGAAAACGTAGACCGTGACCATACAACAATGCCAAATAATAACATAAGTCCTGCGACTGTAAAAGATAGACGTAACATGTGCAACGGAAACGCAGTAAGTAACGAAGCACAACAAACATAAACTGTACGAATGCATGATGATGAACAAAATACACCAAACCAAATCACCAGAGACAAAAATATATAATCGTGAAAGTATGCGGCACAAACCTAAAATCTGGAAAAGGTGCATTAAGTATGATTAAAAAAACATTCAGACAAATACATAAGCAAAGCAGCAGGACATACAAACGTATATAACATACAGAAAATAGCACTACTAGACACCGCGCACACACGACGTAAAGCACTAACAATACTGTAGCAAAAAGAGCACCACAAGCCACAGAACATACCCAAGCCACACACAGCTGCGTTCGGTAGTGCAGTGAAAGCACGTGATAAAAATACGACTGCGGAATAATAATAATAATAATAATAATAATGGGGATGACGGGAGAATGACAGCGAAACGGGCTGATTACTACCTAGCTCATATACCAGGAAACCCCAAAATGGCTGAAGTTCAAAAGATAGTGCTCATGGGAACTGCCCATATCCTACGTAAAATACTGTCTATGTGATCGCAAATTTTAAAACAAACACATAATTTTCTTATGGTTTCATAAATATTCTCTAGAACAACACTATGTACAAATCGAAATATATGGTACTCTAGACATAACACCTACATGAACTTCTAACTTGTTGTCTCTTGAGGTCTCTGGGTGAGACTTGGATCCAACTTGTACAAATGCAAAGCAAAAGTCAAACATTAAATGATAATAATAATAATAATAATAATAATAATAATAATAATAATACTAATAATAATAATAATAATAATAATAATAATAATAATAAGGAAACCGTAGATAGTGACCATAACACAATGACAAATAATGACATAAGTACTGGGACTGTA
The DNA here is from genome assembly GCF_046866305.1 of Octopus bimaculoides. Lineage (NCBI taxonomy): Eukaryota > Metazoa > Mollusca > Cephalopoda > Octopoda > Octopodidae > Octopus > Octopus bimaculoides. The sequence goes on from NC_142935.1 coordinate 74,186,444, forward strand.
AAAGATACACGTAACATGTGCAACAAAAGCGAAGTATGGATATGAGGTGACGGGTGCTTGATACCAACGTACACCGAAAATGCAATGGACGAAACGATGGAGGCAAACATCTTATCAAACGGGTAGTCATGATAAGTATACTAGGCTTCGTATATTTTACCCCCAGTGTCCTCCATCCTTCTTTGTTTTGTTTTTCCGCTTATTGGTGCATGATTAAACAAGCTCCATTCATTCAGGTCATTCTTACTACATTCGCACACGATTTTACAAATTTACTGAAGAACGGCTCCGTTGTCTCTGCCCTTACTTTCCTTTCCAAGTGGAACTTGAATGAATCGATGTAGTCTTGGCCGAAATGAGAAGTGTTTACCTTCAATCTTTTCAGTTTAGTCCATTACACAACCTCTTTCTACATAGCTACCAGCCAGAGGAAAACTGCCTGCTCGGCCAAAGGAAGAAGGCGAATGATCTTCGCGATGGTACTGGCCAATAGCTAGATCCGTCCTACACTTAATAGTAACTGTTCTAATAACTCCACACGTCATCTATATCCAGCACTGCACGAGCGCGTGCATGATGGCTTCGTAACTTTGTGCGAATCTTGGGCAAGCCCGACTGACGGCACTTCCATGCCTGAAGAACTTCTTTCGAAACAGCAATGCTCCTTTGTAGCAACGCCAACGCAGGAATTTCTGGAAATTATCTATAGGTCCTGACACGAAAATCTTCCGAAAAAGAACAAGTGAGACATTTATCATTGGCTCCCAGAATCTTACTTCTCTAAGCATCCACCGATTGCATTGCCCGACAGGCAGTGGGCTGTGAGCACGTGAGAGTATTCTAAGTGCCAGATGCAACTATACCAACTCACCGTCAAGTAAACCTAAGCGCATGTTTGAATGTCATTAGCAACGGCACTCCCAGTCCTTCACGTGGCACATGTTGACAGTAAATAGACTGTCAGACTAGCAGAATGCGTCCCCAGATCAGAAAACGGAAGGACAAGCGTTCCTTTCTGATCAGCTATTATTCAGGGCAATGAACGACGGCCAGGTAGTTGCGGATAACGGATCAAACATAGGGATTTGACCTTCCACGGATAGTTTCCTCTCCGCCCACTTCTTGATGAAACTAGCCACAGTGCCCGTCAACTCTTCCCCGTTCTTGTCCATCTGGAAACTGAGAGGAAATTTAATCGGATTGTCTGTCCAACGCCCTACAACACTTTTTGGTTGCATGTATTTGCTCCCAGGGGCCCGAGCTGAAGGCTTAACGACTTCTTAAATTTTCCTGTCACCGCCTCATATGCGGTGTCGACAAACTCGATGTCGACAAACCCGGTGTTTTCCTCGTGAAGCACTATTAGGGTGTTGTCTTCTGCATATGCAAACACGGATCTTCCGTATCCTAGTTCTCGCAGGATGCTCCTGGAAGCCTTTTGGTTTGTGGTTGTCGCTTTTGGTAGTACGTTCAAAACAAAATAAACTTAAGATCTGAACATAGGGAAAATTACAACCAGTTTCATAAATCTGCCACCTATATCACTTCCTCGTCTGAAAATACTTGCCGGATCGAAACCACTAGATTCTGAAGATGGGGAAAATGAGAAAAACAGCATTTAAATATTTCAGAGAGTGCGTAGATTCATAATGAGAAATATTCATTCCTCAACACTAAAACAGAATTCATGTAATTTATATATATACTAAATGCAGAAAAACGGAGTGCAGTACACACAAAACACTTGAACCCTCATAACACAATATTAATGAACCCAGAATGAGTAATATATCTTGACAGGACCAACGTACATCGACCATAGCAACATAACAAAACAAAACTCAGAGAAATAAATAAGAAATGTGAAAATAGCTTCAAGATAATTCCACAGGTGATCAGGAAAGTGGCCATGCCATTAGATTTCCAAGCTTACAGAGCTTCATGACAACAGGAGTAACAAATGCACAGTTGCGTAAAATTGTCCATACAAACATAATATGTGAATACAAATAGTATACAAGAACATGTATAAGTAAAATACAAGCGGGATCTATAATATATTCTTTGAAATGACGCTCAAAATCAGTAGGACAAATAGCATAATTCAATCAATAACCATGTCAGTATGGAGAGAAAAGATTCGAACTTAATAGTTAAAGTTTTCCTGTGTCTAAGCCCACACACCCAAAAGTGAAAACGATAGATAATTTGGAAAAAATATTCGTGTTATTCTTCAGAAACCAACTCAAACAACACAAAAACTATAAAATCAGGAATAGGGAAGACATCCTGAAAGCAAAGAAAACTTGAAAAGAATATCTGACAGCTGCGACATGATGGTTAAACTATTCGAAAAGGGTGAGCGCCATGTCGACCAGGATCATGCATTTAAATCGAATACAAAATATCCTACAGGGACATCAAGTAAAGAAAAAAATAGTTGGTTGAATGATTTACCAATTTTAACAGGAATACAAACACATTAGAAATACATACAGAAAGAAAATTCCGAGCCTAATAACATCATTGAAATGGTTCTACAACTAACGGTGAACTGGCAAATGGAAAGCTTCCGGAATTAATGAATCTTCCAATTTTTGTTTAAGTTATATACATGAAGCTGAAACAATATTATTCAATGAGTTGGAGTTGCAACTGATAGCAAAGCCAACATCCGATTGATTAGTTGAGGAGAAAACAACTTCAAATTCCAAAGTAAAAACACCAAGAAACACACAACCTGTTAACCAAAAATAAACAATACTAAGTTCTATACTCTCCAATAGGCTGACTAGCCATCTTGAAAATAATATCTAAATATAAGAAATCAAATATGTCGGAGAAAGATATATGGAGGAAAAGAAGAGACATTGGTGTCCCGAACATTTACTGGAAAGACTATGCAAAATATACGACTATATGCATACCAGACTCCTGCATATCAGTGATAGTGTACACAAGGGAGATAGCAGTAATACTAAGACGATATATAATAGACGCCATGTCAAACTAGAAAACATTAATTGTAACTCAACTTAAAAAGATGATAAAACCAATCCTTTTCTTATAACAAAAGATACCATTCGCTTAACTGATTTATTTTTGCTTCAAATTCATTAACAAATTTGTTGAATCAAATTAGCAAAGAATACAAATGCTATATGGAAAAGCTGTACAGTATCTCATTCATATTGATAATCTAAAACTACTGGCAAAACGATAATCGGCTATAGAACTATTTTCTCCATTCGAAAACCAACCAGAATCAGAAAACTTATATAAGAATGAAAACTATAGTAGTTACAGGCAAGAAGGAGCCTGGTACTGAAAGCAATCTGTTAGAGGGAAACCTAAGTAAGTCTAGAAAAATACGTAAAACCTTGCCCAGCATAAAGATAAACATAAAATAAAAACGAGAAGCCAATTAACCCCGGGAAAATATTGATAGTGACAAAACAACTGTAAAGGTACTTAAAGAAGGAAACATAAAATCAAGGAGACTCAAGATTATACAAAGAAGAAATGGGAGGGAAAGGATCTCTCTAAAGTAAAAACCCTGCAAATTTGGAATAGAGAAAGGGGACCAATATAATATCAACAATATTTTACGTTACTAAATGTATTTCTATTTGACTAGGGACACAAAAATGACTTGTTTTACAGGAGATATTAAAGCCTTGTTGTTATTAATTTGTATAGTAGTAAATAAAGTAAAATTGCTTCAAATTCTAATCGAATCTACACCAATTATTCGGTTAACTGAGAAGCTCTTACTCTAAGACCCAAACACAGACTGATAACAAGTAAAACTTGTCTTTGACACGGTACTATATTTCCCGGGTAGCACATATGATTCATTAGGAAGTCATGCTTTATTTATCAAGTGCTGAAAGAGTTAGTCAAATATTTTCTTTATTGTTACTCAGCGAATTGAAATAAAGTTTATTTTCTGAAATTTAATGCCATTAGCCATGTGATTTCGCAGAAGCTGTATTTCAGATTCATCTTTAAACCATTGGACTGCACTGCATATTTTTTGTTAAATATACAATGTAATAGACAGGAAGAAAACACTCAACAAAATATCCAAATATCCTGAGAGATATGGTTATGTCATTCAGCTAAAGTGTAAATGTTTTTCATTGCACTGCATTTGCCGTTCCCTAAGCGAATGTAGAGATGAAAGATGAAATGAAAGCTTGATCGAATAGGAGTTAATATATGCTTTCTCAGATATGAAGTTTGACACTTTAGTGACACTTCAATGGATATTCGAATCTGGCAGACCTCAAAAAAAAATATACTGAATTATATTATTTTAAAGGAGTTCTATAGATTTCTCTTGCTGGCTAAATGTATTGAATTGAAGTTATTCAGTTGATGGTGCATTATAAATGAATTTTGACATCTTTCATATTATTCTTATGTTTTTTTATTATTATTAATATTATTAAGGTGGTGAGCTGGCAGAAACGTTAGCACGCCGGGCGAAATGCTTAGCAGTATTCCGTCTGTCTGTACGTTCTTAGTTCAAATTCCGCCAAGGTCGACATTGCCTTCATCCTTTCGGGGTCGATAAATTAAGTACCAGCTGAGTACTGGGGACGATATAATCGACTTACCCCTCCCCTAAATTTCAAGCCTTGTAGCTATAGTAGGAAGGATTATTATTAGTAGTAGTCGTCGTAGTAGTTATAGTAGTAAAATGAATCGTTGGCACGCCGGTCAAATTGATTAGTATTTCGTCCGTCTTCACGTTCAGAGATGAAATACAGGCGAGGTCGACTTTGTCGTTCATCATTTCGGTGTCGGTGAACTAAATATTAATTGAGCTCTGAGGTCGAAATAATTGATTTAACCCCTCCCCGAAATTGCTGGTTTTGTGCCAAAATTTGAAATTATTATTCTTTAATTTTAATCTGCATTTTTGTTACAATCACTCGCCGAGACACCCACCCTCCTAGATCAAGTAAAGGATAATAGATGTTACAGTATAACTGAAAGCTTTTTGAGTGGCAGGGGCAGTAGCGAAATATCTGCATGTAATACAACACATACATTTAAATTGATAGGAGCATTCTAAGTTTGTGGGTAGTATTTATCAGCACAATCTTTGGATTTCTTTCAGACATGGTTCTCCTATGATATTATCAAGACGTTTCTGACATCCCTTTCTCATCATACCTAGGACACCCACAATCACTGAAACAGTTCTCGCTTTAAGATGTTACATCTTTTGTATCTCAATTGCCAGGTCTTTAGAGTTACTTAATTTTTATCAGTGGTAACATTTACATCTATTAGTCTACAAGTATTTTCTTCGCAGGCGTTAATTATCATGTATGGCAGAGTAGCATGGATCGTTCTGTCAGTGTTGACTGGAAAATCATAGAGGATAGTGACATTTCAACGACTAGCCCAGGATGATGTTCATACCAGTAAGCAGGAGTGCTGATTTTGCAGTGTTTGAATATTTTCCAATGTAAATACTGTCCTGCCCTATCGTAACGATTTTTGTATTCGTTTGGTGTCAGCACAGGATGCTCCGTTGCTTCATCAAATGTATCGCAGAATCCGCATTCAATAGCATTTGCCTGGTAGTTTTTGGTATGCAAGCTTTGATATTATTATTATTATGGTTGTTGTTGTTTTTGTTGTTGTTGTTGTTGTTGATATTCAGTACTCTTACTTTTATAAGAGCTTTCACTGAAATACCGAGCGGTATGTGCTGTGGTGCTGTTATTTTCATTGTATTGAAAATGTATTACTAGGATGTGTGCGGTGTCTGGGAGTGCTATTTTCTGTATATTATATATACATGTATGTCCCGGTGATTTTGTTATGTATTTGTCTGATTTTTTTTTTTCATACTTAATGCGCCTATTATGATAGGAATTGTTTTTGTTTTTAGGCTCAACATTCGAGTTACCTCTTTTTCCAGATCTTTGTATTTTGATAGTTTCTCCGTTTCTTTCATCTGTCGAAAATGATACATCGATTAGACGCATTTTTTTCTTGATCTCGACAACTTTATCCGGCCTATTGGCCTTAACGTCTCTAGCTGTGTGTATTGGCATATTCCAGAATATGGTTGCTTCTCATTTTTTGTGTCCTTTTCAGGGGTGTGCCTATACCATCTTTTTTCTATTGTTATTCGATAATGTTAGCATAGCTTCCAGTGTATATATGTCCCAACTCTTTCGTGTCTGTGAATATATTCCTTCTTAGCCAGGACTGGGCAGCCAGAGACAATATGATTTATTGCTTCTTCTACATCACCACATATTCTGCAGTTACTTGTATTTCTTTTCATTATGTATTCTTGGTGATTTCTAGTAGGAAGGCTTTGATTTTGTGCTGCAATTAAAAATCATTCAGTCTCTGCTTTGAGCCCTGAGCTTCTCAACCATTGTTGGGATTTTGATCTATGTATTTCTTTTCTGTTTAGCTTGATTTTATGTGCTATGTAACGGCTTTTCTTGCCATCATTTTATCACGATACGTTGCTGTTCCAGTTTTTGTTTGGATTTCGGTTGTTTTGCCGCTTTTGTGGTTTCTTCCTTCTCTTCGTAGTTGTTAAGGACTATGATGTGATTGGCTTACCCCTTCCCTTCGAAATTGCGTGCCTTTTTGCCTAAATTAGAAATAATTTATTATTCGGGTTGAGGATATGGACTAACCCGCTCACCTCGAAATCGCTTGTTTTGAGCATAAATTAGAAGAAAATATTGTTCTTTTATGCAGCACTTCTTCACAGTAATCATGTAAATGCAGATAAGATTTCTGAACAATATATGAATCATAAAGAAAAAAGCGAAAAACAGGACAGTAACTGTGCTTCGTTCTTTTCATCTATCGTATGCATGAAACGGCAAACGCGATAAGACATGGGACAGTTCCTTCATGAGCAATGAGTTCGAATATACAGTTGATCACACTTTGTTTCTCTGGACACTTTACTTTACGAATTACACCGAACAACAATTTCTTTAAAATTTTCCGTTGCTTGAGATGTTTTTACTTATTCTGTCGTTTTGTGTTAATATCAAGTCTGTAATCAATTTTGCTGTCCATGCTCTAGTTTTCTTGCAATTTGAAGATTAACTTTTTATACATTTATAGTTAAATTTTACATATTGCGATACATATATAGTCGTTACAAAGATTTGACAATTGTGTTTTATCATGGCTTCGTAACATTGACACAGATGTGTAAATAATCCTGATGGCTTCTGCAATGTCTATAGTTTCTTCAAATATATTCGTCAAATGATCAATGCCACATTGTTTGTGAGACGGTATTATAAAGCCCATTTTGGAATTGAAATTCTATTAAATGACCAAGACCAAAAATTGGCTCCTCATCTTGTATATCATATCATGAAGAAATGCTTCGTGACTGGATAAAAGGAAAACGGTTTGACGAGAGCCCAGGGAAGACACAAGTCACTGCAACTATTGTATGGTCAACATAAAATGCATCGGCAAGAAAAAGAGGCGTAAAAATCTTATCCCAATATTCCTTCAGGAATTAGACCTATTATGCACTCTGAGACACTCCTGGTTCCGGTTTTCCTGGGTTTACCTCTTCAGAAAATGAAGCTAGCGAACAAGATGATAACGAAGATCAAGTAATTACTTCAGAGTTTTTGCGGTGCCGAAAGAATTCAACTCCTAAACAGTTTAGCTAAACAGAACTGAACGATATGAGACTCTCCAAGGCTACAGCTAAAGTTTTAGCGTCCAGGCAGCAAGAAAAATATCTACTTGACCACACTGCAAAGATCTTTTATTTTCGAAAGCGAGACCAGATTTTTATGTCATATAATTTTTTTTTTTTTTCAGAAGAGAAACACTTTGTTTACTGCCATGATATTCTCAATCTTCTCCAGAAATTAGGAATCCCTTCGTACAGTTCAACTGACTGGCGACTATTTCTAGATAGTTTAAAGCGCAGTCTAAAGTATGTTATCCTACACAATGGTAATGTTTATAGAGCTGTTCCTGTTGGTCAGTCAATGTGTTTGCAAGAATACACTGACATAAAAATAGTTATTGACCGACTACAATATCATGAGTACTAAACTCTATTTCCTACATAGTCACCTCGATCAATTCCCTGAAGACCTTGGAGTGCTGAAGAAAGAGAGTACTTCCACCAAGACTATGGAAGAGCGTTATCAAGAGTGATAGGACATAAACATGATGGTAGACTACTACTGATGCATTAAACGGGATTTTCCTGAGAAAGTCTACAAACGCAAGAGCTCCAAGCGCAAATTCTACTTGACCATACTGCAAAAAGTTCTTATTTTCGAAAGCGAGACCAGATTTTAATGTCATTTTTATGCCTAAATAAGATCTATTCGTGTTTTATCTACCTTCCTAATCAGTTTTTCAAATATGTACACCTATCATTTGTTTATAATAAACATTTTCAACTGATAAGAAGACGGTGCAAAAAATGGGAACGTTATAACATTTATTTTACTCAGCATCGGAATAAGAAATATCATTTTTATAGACTGATTTTTATTATATATTAACTCGTATATATGAATAAAATTAGAATCTCAATGCATAGACTTTTGTTATTTTCCACCTAGTTTGAAGATAGTATAACTAGAAAATTATCAGATGGATTACCTCATATCTCGGGAAATCGAAATTTGGAAAACATAAAATCATTAATTGCCAAAAAACTAGAGCTTACGGAGAAAAACTAACTTCATTTGAATTCAGCACACTCAGATTTGGTAATACCAACTGTTGGTATCAACATTTTTGCCAGTGTTATTTATTTTGTTTATCATATATAATTGTTTCTATATTCCGTGTCAAAATGCACTTTGGTTAATTCCACTACCAGGTATATGTTTCAAAACTACTGGAAAAGTTATCAGGGGTATAATATTTGAATGCATAAATAACATTACGAAAATCTCTAGAAATTTTATATTGAAGTCCGATTTGTAGTTCCGCCAACACATTAACCCTAATTGAGAAAAATATGATAATGAATAAAATAAAATTAAAAGGTTGAAACAAACTTTAATTTTCCTTTTCAAGTTGAATTTCTAATTATTTTGCATAGTTTAGAAATTTCACGTAGCACATGCGAGAGAAAGAGAATTAATGATTATTAAATTTGGTAATTATTCTGTGATTCGAAACGTGAATATTAAGTAAAGAACGAACGTAAGAAAGAAAACTGAATAATTCATCAAGTTTCATGATATATTCTTTATTGGCATTTTCAGATTACAGGTTAAATGTTGCTTAATGGTAAATGAGAGATGCATTGTGAAATATAGCTGCCTATATTCTCTCTGAGAAATTTATTAAAATGTTTTTATGCAATGAAATATAATCCTTATAAAGTTGGCATTATTGTGACTTCTATAAAGTTTGAAAATAAACTAAATGATTTAGAAATATTAGATTTACTGACAAATTTGGAACAACTCGATATACATGCGATTTAATATGAAGATCGATAAATATAATTAATGAGCTTTCTTAATAATTTTTCAACTCTAGCTCGTTTGAAGAAATTACAATTAAAATTCATCCACCCATTTATATTTTCATAAGGAACATGCATATTATCGAAATCAGTGTAATAAATTTTCATTTTTCTATTGCTTTTGCATTTGTTGTTAAGAATCGAATATTGTGCAATAAGAGGAAGCAAGTTTAATGGGAAGTGCTGTTGATTGTTTTTGTACACAACCGAAGGAACAATGGCGGCAATTAGAAAAAATAACACTATTTATATAATAATGCCTTCCATTATTGCAGAGAAAGTTTTTTAAAATAGTCCATGTTCATTCATGTTCCTAGTTAGACATCTTTTGCTCAATTTAAAATATCAACACACTTTCTTTTTTTATGGAATGACCCTGTTTTTCATAAATCTTTTCTACTCTAGGCACAAGGCCCGAAATTTGAGGGGAGAGGGCCAGTCGATTAGATCGACTCCAGTACGCAACTGGTACTTAATTTATCGACCCGAAAGGATGAATGGAAAAGTCGACCTCGTTTCTGCCAGCTCGCCGCCTTCCTGTTGTTCATAAATGAATGAGACTGATAACTCTGTTTGCTAACTCCAGAGAATGGGTGCCTAAGGTCTTTTTGTTTTTATTGACTTATCTATAGAGTATCAGTGAACGAATTCGTGTGACGGCAATGCGAACGTTACTTTCTTGATCCAGATACATAGCCGGTGGAGAGTTGACAGAATGAGTTGAAATCACCCCACTTTTTATCGAGCTTGAAGAGAGAATAGGAAAGTTGCCTTTGGAGGTCCCTGAATTCCGACTGCAGAGACCCAGAACAAATACCGTAAGGCATTGTATTTGACATTCTAACGATTCTGCCAATTCGCCGCCTTAGTGGTTAAGGTGTAAAGTATTTAACTTCAACGTTGGGATATTTGTAGACTGCCCAAATTGTCTTATTGTAGAAGACAACAGCGGACATATATATATATTAGAATATAATGGAAATGCCATAAAGAAATTTATGTAACTAGCGAGATGTTAAGGAGTTAATATTTCAGAGAAGGACTCAGGAACTTGGCCACGTATGTTGTAATTTTGCAAATGTATGAATTACAAAATGTTTAGTTAATCCTCCTACATCAATACTTCTGAATTTAGCATCCATGAACATAGATATAAGAAATAGATAATGCGAAAAGTCCATAGGCCGACCATGATAAAACATGGAATGTAACCAAATGACGATAATTTTTCAACATTGTTGGCGTTATGGTCCGCACACTTCTTCCATCGGTGTTGCAGTGCTTGAATTCCATTAGTGAAGAAGTGTTCATCCCCTTGGTAAAAAGAAGTCATCGGCAGCAGATATGACATCATCATCAATGTGAGACTGCTTCCCTGCCAAGTGGTTATTTTACATATTGGGGAATAGATGATAGTCAGGTGGATCCAAATCAAAAAATCGGGAGGTTGATCAATCAGCTCAAAGTCACAGTCACACACAGAAGCTATTGAAATTAAGCACTTGCGGGCTGGAGCATTGTCCTGTTAAAATAAGATCCCTTTCGTCAGTTTTCCTTGGCGTTTGGTCTTGATAAACTTTTGTAACGGCTTCAGCAAGTTGACATAATATTCTTCATTGATAGCGTGACCTTTTTCGAGATAGTCAAAACACAATGCCTTTTGCTTCGCAAAAGGCTGAGGCCATCACCTACCCTGCAGTTGAAACGATGTTGGCTTCCGTTGATGCAGGTGGTGGGGAAGGATCTTTTTCACTGCATGAATCGTGTTTTTATCTCTAGCTGAAAGTGATTAACACAACACACATCCTGGACTAGGAAACGCTCCAGCTGGTTGCTGGATCGTCCTGAAACAAAGTCAGACTTCCCCATGATGTAATCAGCCGGGTATACATTTTATCAGGTGTCAGAAGACATGACACCCTGGAACTTTGGTCATGCCAACTTCATTCTCAATTCTCTCATGGGATATGCTAAAAGATTAGTAATGTGATTTATAGTCAATCGCTTTTCTTTTCATCAGTATGTGGTGAATGTGATCACTGTTTTCCTCGGTGGTGGCAGTTGCAGGACGTCCAGACCTTATTGAAGACTCTCACTTCCCCTCCTAAATTCAGCTGCACACTTTTGCAACGTTGATAATGCTGGAGCATCATCTCCTAATGTAGCAAGCATGACTGCAAGAATATCGTTGTGTGCTAAACCTTTTTTCTACAGGTTCATGATAACACCACAATGCCAAATTTTGTTGATTTTCAAGAAAAGTCGTTATCAATTACTTTCGAAATTTTATTTGAGCAGTCAAATGTCATTTTACCTGGAAAGAAACAATGTAGATTTAAAATTAATATATGGAAGATTTCACAGATCTAGCATTGCTTCGTCGCAGCCAGCTCTTGAACTTTTCAATCCACCCTGAGAGGCTGAGTTTTTCTTCCAGCTTTGTTTCGGAAATTTTCATCTACGTTTTGGAGATTTACTTAATCCGATTCATTTTTTGTTGACTTATTTAAAGCAGACATGAATTTCAAATTTCTAATCAAGTGTTTCGGGTGCTTCCATTCCGTAAATAGTGCAAATGCGCTCTAAAATAAGCTCGAGAAGTTTACAAAGCAAAATAGTTTTTACAAATCAAGAAACTTTAAATATTTACGATATCTATGTACTTACCAGGCACAGCATCTGTATATGTTTCAAACTATACTACATTATATGTTTCTTTTTTAATATGAAACGGTGTTAAGTAGCAACAATAACACGCTGAATATTCCTGATACCAACGTTAAAGGTACGTGTGCCTGTGAGGAGCTCAGCCACTTGTACGGTAATTCCAAGAGTAAGCTGCTCCGTTGATCGGATCAACTGGAACCTTCACCGTCGTAACCGACGGATTGGCAGTGTGTGTAGATACATACACACACACACACACACACACACACACACACACACACACACACACACACACACACACACATGTATATATATATATATATATATATATATATGAATGACATCCCAGGTACATTTCCATACTCAGAAAAGTGATATAGCCATAAGATGGCTATATAATATGTACAAGTACTAGTTTTTTTTTTGTTTTTTTTTTTAAATTGATGGAACTCTCCTCTAAAAGTTTAAAGTATGCTCCCGTATCATCGTTTAATAAGACCGAATAAATTCGTCATGGATCGTCTTTGAACTACCAAACAACGTACCACACCCAACTTTACATGCCCACATCTGCATAACTTATCTGATGATTGTTATTGTTGTTCAAACATCGATCTAAGTATTTCTGAATTCTAAATATCCAGAAATGAAACCCTCTACAATTCCCTTTTAACATTTGCCCTAGAACCATTTACATAAACATCTGTTGCATCGATCTCACCAATCTCCATAGTATTTATTTACAATAGTTTAGATCGAACAGTTTCTGTGATGCTTTTAATTACAGATGTACGCTGATAACAGAAACGTATTTTTTACAATTCTAAGCTCAGAAATCTACAAACTAAATTAATGATCATCGGTTTATATATTAATTATTCATTACAAATATGCAATTTTATATTTGATCCCCAACATCTGTTAGCATATTGTCATTCCTTGAATTATAGAGTCCTCTCAATATGAATTAGTTGAGATGACTTGAAGCGCTTTCTCTCGTTCTTTATCTTTCCATTACTCTCACATCAAATTTCCTCCAAACTTTGACAGTAAAACGCCAGTTGTTGCCAGGTACAAATGGTTCTCATTTGCGCTATTCATGATCATCCTAAAATATACTTTGTAATTTTAGAAAAGCATAATCGAATATTTACCTATGGATTCGATAATCTATTCATGGGATTGTATAATGAGAACAAATGATTGAGCACCTACAAGCATCGTTTTCTGACTTCACAAATTATTTTACAGCCACCGTTGTGTCTGCCTGTGAACATCTACAATTCATCACTATGAAAATGCCAAAGGAAGGCTTGGTTGGGGAAAATGTATCAATGATAATGCTCCCGTCTGGTGTTAGTTCAAAGATTGGAAACTGTATACTATATTAGCAATACGAACCAAGAAGTATATCACTACGCTGTCACCGGATCTGGTAGAAATACCAACCATATACTTCTTGAGATACACGATACTATCTTAGAAAACCAAAGACAAAATAGATAATGTTTCTGGATATGTGTTTAGAATGTATCTGCTGCCCAAAGCCATGACACTAATGATGATAGGTGTCCTTCATTAAGGCTGCTTTGGGACAAAACAACAATAACCTTGATTATACTATAGTGAAATCTGATTTTAATTAATTCAGAATATATAATCTGTGACAATGTTAATAAGAAATAATCCACCAACACATAAATTCTCTTAGGAAACACATGGGTTTAAGAGGGATCACATTTGATTTAATGCCTTCAGTGGGATTGTATTTGTATTTTTTGTATTTGCATTTTTGAACGTGCAGTTATATACAATCAATCAACTCGAGATTATATGTAACTCGATACTCAAAATCTCTTTCTTTGCCTTTTCAGTGTTGGTTTCCGACTGGAGATAGATGCATGTTATATTCCAAGGAGACGTGGAACCTATTCTCAACAGAAAATCGGACTCAGGCGATGTAGTAAAATGGTTGTTGTTTAGAAAAACAGTAAACACCAGCACAAGCCAAATGAAGATGTATCTAAACAGATATAGAAACAAATCTCTATCACATCACCAGAGACTGTTTTTGTTTTTTTGTTTTTTAAGAAGGAAAAACACATTGGCAAACGTGGGCTTAGGTGTGCTCTAGCTGGAAAGAATGACAAGATGCTAATGGGTAAACAACATATTTCTTTTTTATATATCAGGCATAGGGGTAAATAGCACCAAAAGTAAAATCTAGCGGCTTATCTGAAGCAATAGTGGATTATGTAATATTTCATTATGAGATCTCGCCACTATATACTGATACTTGATAGAATACTTGTATGCATACGTGAAATATATTAGTTCATACCAATTCTTCCATAGATACGCTCTTGTAACATTATAATTACGTCTAGGATAATTACTAGATGGGATAGATAATGTTCGGAATTAGGTTATTTAAACATTAAACTGTTTGTAGATTACAAAAGGTAAGGATATTAAGATACACACACACACACACAGACACAGCACACACACACACACACACACAATTTTAGTGACTGTAAAACATATGTTGAAGTACATTTTAAAAAATTGGAAAACTTCCGCCTATATCTGATTAACTTGTTGGTAACTTTCCACCCTTATAATTTAAGATCTCCTTACTTTTTAATTTTTACTTTTTCGTTTTCTGCTTTTCGTTTTCCGTTTTTTAACATTCTACGTTTTCTATACGCTTCCTTCACGTTTCTGCTCGCATTTCTTCTCTAATTCAATTTTTAATTCGTTACGATATGTGGTTTGTGCCTGATGAATATATATTTGAGGTATTTCTCAACATATGAAACTATTAGTAGCACATAAAGACATGTACTGTGTCTATTGAATAATATGTATGTGTGTGTGTGTGCATATATATGTATATATATATATATATATATATATATATATATATATATATATATATATATATATACACACACACACACATACACACACACACACACATACACACATACAGACACACACACACACACACACATAATAAAAAAGTAGGATTTCAGAAATACTATTTGCTAGAAAGAGGAGCTAACACTCCAAAACCACAAATTTCTCACTATTAATAAATACGCAAGGTGAATGCAACGAATATAACAAATTAGAGTTACCTTGTATAAACTACAAAAGCAAGAAAGAGATACCCCTGATATCAACTGATTTCACATTTTGTATCTTCATACTCAAGGATCGTCAGCCAGTCTCACTGTATTCATTTATTTTTTTAAATATTCAACACATTACACCGTGCGCGTTTGTTCATCTGTTAATCCGGTGTTGTTATATTTCTTGCATTCACCGTGCGTATTTATCAATATTGAGACATTTGTAGTTTTGGAGTGTTAGCTCCTCTTTCTAGCAAGTGATACTCTGATACCCGACTTTATTCATTTGTATATTTTACCTATATAGATTAAAACCTGCTGCCACTTTATTTAACTTTACACACACACACACATAGTTAATGGTAGTTAGATAAATAGACAGACATATATAGTGGCTATCGACTCGTTAGACGAGTATGACCATGACTGGTAAATTATCACATTTCTATTTTATGTTCATGTTTCTGGGACCATGAGGCACAATGGCTTTCAAAAACCAGCAAGTGACTTGCATCTTTTGTTGTAGATACGACATTTATATTCATCTACATGTGTTGCAATCTCGTTCTGAACGCTACATTAATTGTTCGCTCCAATGTGCCATGTTAGTCCAGATCGACTGGAAAATTCGCTACCACATACATCGCAAATCAGACTAGCTGTTAGAATTTGATTGTATTCAACATGAGGCTTTCCAGTGTGTTTTCGTAGGTGACTTGTGAAGCCCGGTCTGGAGAAGCAAAGTCTACTCCATTCACCAAACTCAAACTGAGGGTTGTCTGCCCATTGTGATTTACGTGGCTGAAACTTCTGATCAGTTTTAGGCACATGTAGCGTGAAAGCAAGTGAATTAGCGGTTAGGGTATTCGGCTCACGATCGTAAGATCGTGAATTCGATTCCCAGCGGTGCTTTGTGTCCTTGAACAACTAACTTTATTTCACGTTGCTCCAGTCCACTCAGCTGGCAAAATGAGTAGTACCCATAATTGAAAGGGCCAGACTTGTTACATTTTGTGTCACGTGGAGACTCCCTGAGAATAACGTTAAGGGTACACGCATCTGTTGAGTTTCATTCACAGCAGGCTGTTCCACTGATCGGAACAATTGGAACCCTCGTCGTCGAAACTGACGGAGTACAATAAGATGAAAGGAGGGTCACGATCTGGTATCCACTGTCTTGTCCTTCTGCTTATGTGCGATACTTTTTGAACTTCCTCGAAACAATCCATAGGATAATATACACTTTAGTGGCATTTAATTGATCACTTTTACCTCCGATGTCTTTTTTCCAATAAATGTACTTATGTAAGGATGTGTAGATCAATATTGGATCAGTTCATTCAGTATTTGGAATCTGTCAAAATCGGTTTTCAAGATCAAAAATCTAATACCCCCGCACCATCCAGTAAACGAAAGCCGATGATATATCATGTAGCTAAATGTTTGTGCATGTGTTCTCTTGTGTTTTGAATTATTTGAATTCTTCCTTTGAGGAAGAAGCTGATTTCAAATAAACATACAAAATTTCATCGCGAGAACGTTGATAACAAAATAAAGTTACATTTTAAACTTTGGAAATGTGCGTGCGTAAAACCAATATTTTTTTAACATCATTTAAAAAAAACCCAAAGAATAAACAACATTTTGCCGATATGGAAGTATTTTATATATCAAAAAGGTAAAGCTAACTTCTCGAGTTCTTCACCTGGATGGGACGTCGGTCCGTCGCAGGGTTTCTCACTTTTGCTAGCTGAATGGCTTGGAACAACTCTCAAGGACACAACTCATCGCCCGGTCCAGCGATCGAAAGTACAATCTTACGATCACGAGTCCAGCACACTAACCACAAAGCCACGTGCATCCACATTATATATATATATATGTGTGTGTCTATGTATATAAAAGTGTGTGTGTGTGTGTTTGTGTGTGTATATATGTGTGTGTGACTGTGTCTCTGTGTGTAAGCATATATATGTATATATACGTATATGTGTATGTATATATATATATATATATATATATATATATATATATATATATATATATATATTTGTGTGTTTGTGTGTATGTGTGCGTTTGTGTCTATCTATCTATCTATCTATCTATCTATCTATCTATCTATCTATCTATCTATCTATCTATCTAGCTGTATCTATAAGGTTTCGTATTCGACTTGCGAATGCAGCGAGGTCATTTTACCTTTATCTTACAAAGAATTCATGCTGTAAGCCAACCTAGACCAATCCTATCAGTGAACTTTTAAAGAGACAGTTTTGATGCGTGATGAATAACAAATGACGTTATAATTCCGTTAATGAATTCGTAGCATAACGAGTACA